>NC_067476.1:9512250-9594750 GCF_947179515.1 Apodemus sylvaticus | reverse complement strand
CTGTAGATGGGAATATCAGTGACAAAGATAGAAATTAAATCGGGTCACACGAAAACCGGTAGGGCTGAGGAGAGGGCTCAGTTGGTAAAGGGTTTGCCGTGCAATCTCGAAGGCTGGAGTTTGGAACCCCAGGCACCCATGTAATAGCCTGGAGCTGCAGGACGCTAGTGGAGGACGCAGGCTAACCTGTGGGCTTCCGGCTCAGCGAGAGCCCTTGTCTGAAAAGGCAAGGCTGAGAGCAGTTAAGGCAGACACTGCTAGGCTCTGTGAATGCATGTGCACATAGACCCTTGAACACATATGCACAGAGCACACACACACAAGGGGCACACACACATGCCCATGCAAAGGTCAACTTCCACCAACTTCCGGGTAAGCATTGGGGTGAGAAGGCTCCGGAAGGGAGTGGGGCGGACACCAGTCCAGCGGACAAGAGAAGGGTAGTCTTGGGCAGGGACGTCACACAGCTGTCAGAAGCCAGGTTCTCAGAAGGACAAATCTATGGCTGCTTCCTGGCAAGTAGGTTTCCCTCCTCGACTCTCTGTTGGCCAGCAGGGATGGGGCTGGGGCAGGGAACTGACAGGAAGTGGTAGTGAATAATACAGGGGCGAGGAGGGCTCTGGGACTGGTGACATTGGCTCAGGATGACCTTCCAAGCAGAAGCTGAAGCCAGCACTGGGTGCCCAGAAGCCCTACGGGAAGCTGCCACCCGTCACTGTGTTGGGGTCTTCATTAGGATAGGAAATAAACAGGGCCGGGGGCGGGGGGGGGCAGTTACAGGGCTGTCACAGCTTAGGACACTGGACATCAAGGAGAAACTGTATAAATCAAGACCCCCTGGCTCGATAGGCTTGGAAGATCTCAGGGTGGCTGTTCCAGCAGCTTCTCTGCCCCTCAGATTCCCTTCCATCTTCATGCCACAGCCGGGGAGACGAGGGCTGGGTGGCTCCAGTTGGGACACTCTCAAGCCTTGCTTACTTAGCCCCTTGCCTCAGTTTCCCCATCACAGATTGCCAATAACAACGACACTTGCTAGGGGTGTTATAGGGACTGCAGAGATCTTTGTGGGGTGATCACACAGAAGCCAGGTCACCTGTGAGCTACTCCTTCCTCCCTGCCTGTCCCCCTCAGGCACTTTGCATCCAGACCAAGGGTGGCATCTCCTGGGTGTTATATGAGAAGCCCCTGCCCCACAGGGCTGAGGATGGCTGGCTGCCTATCAGCTGAGGCTCCTGCTTGCTTCAGGCCTGTAGCTTCCTGAGCTCCCTGCCCCTGTCTGGCTTCTTAGACCACAGAGCCAAGGAGTCTGCTATTTCCTTTTGAGGGCTTTAGGCTGGCTTCTGTGGTTCCTGTCCTCCTTGGGTTCACTGTCTGATTGAGTCAGGAACCCAGAGGCTGCAGCAGGAAGGCTGGGCAGGAGAGACTCCCCCAGGAGATGATCAGTGGAGGGGCCAGAGGGGCGTGGGGGAACAGAAGGTAGCAGGAGCTGCTGGAAGCACCCAAGAGGTGCAGGGGCTCACTGTGTCCCCAAGGACACGCTGGGTCAGGGCAGATCCTTAAGTGAGCCCACACATGGGGAGATCAGGTTCTTCTGGTCCCTGGTTTGGGTTGGATAATCAAGGGGAACCAAAGGTTGCAAAATCTCTGGCACCTGTGAAGACATGGAGCAGGCTCTACCATCCCCACCCCCATTTTACATATGAAGAAACTGAGGTTCGGGGAGGATAGCAGCACCTCTCTGATCTTACAGCTTTGGTCTATCTCCAGACAAACCTAGGACCAGCCTGAGTGTGGCCTGTCCAGATGTGAGAGGAAAGGACTGGGGACCAGGGGCTGGGAGTTGGGATGGAGGTGCCGAGCTGAAGGGGTGGGTAGCAAAACCAAACAAAGTCCTACTCGTCCTAGGCAGAGAGATGGAGGAATGTGGGTAGGGACAGGGTCAGTCGGGAAGGGGCCTGGAACCCCCAGAGCCCCGGAGAGTTCCCCCTCCCTCCCAGGTGCGACCCCTCAACTTCCCGGAAGACACCACCCCCAGCTGGGCGGGGAGAAGGCCCACCGCCCCCGAGTCGCCCAATCAGAGGCACTCCCGGTCTGATGGCGGAGGCTCGGGCTGAGGGTTCCCCGGGCCTTCGGGGGAGCCCGGGGACCTGACCCCGACTCGGTGCCCCCGGCCCCCGCCCCCCAGCCTCATTAGCACCGACGCCGGTCGTCTCCCCTAGCTTTCCGGTGGCTCCAGAATTTAAAGGTTAAATCCTAACCTCATCTCAGCAGTTTCTCCGGGCTTTGCCTACCCAGCGCCAGTTGCTGGTAATTATATGCATCTCCGAGCAGCCAATCAGCTGTCAGACTGACAGATACTGATCTTTTCGTTTTATTTTTAGCTCTGTGCTTCCCCCTCTAGTTGCAAAAAAAAATTCTGTTTGTTCTGAAAGCCGCTGCCTGCAGCCCTGCAGTCTGCTCTCATGTCCTCCAGCCGGGCGCGAGCAGGCGGCCACTAAGGATGAAGCCTCCATCCCTGCTCCAAAGCAAGGACAAAAACAGCCTCTGTCCCCAGTTGAGGACCCGGCCAGGACGAAGCCCGGCTGCTGCTGCACAGGGCCTCGGCGGCCTCGGATGCACAGCCACCGGAGAGAAGATGACTTAGGCCTGGAGAGGTTGCGGCAGGGAATGGAAGCAAATCCTGTCGGTGGCGCCCGGAGGCTAGGAGAGGGGCAAAGACGACAGGGGCACAGCTAGACTGAGAGTGGAGGGATTACACAAGTCAGTGACCCCAGAAAAGCAATCACCTCACAAACTGAACAGAAAGGGGCCCAGAAGCTGCCCCAGAGAGCCCAGGAGAGGTTTCCAGCCCGTTTTTGCAGGATCAGGCCATGCCAGGCCCACTGGACCCAGATTCTAAGTCACCTTCCATGGGAAAAGCCAGCAATATGCCCCCTGGAGTCCTTTTATGGATCGTTCTAGAAGGCTGTATGCCCCTCCAATCCCCCCCCCCCAGACCCCTGGTCATACAGTAGATTTTGGAGAGGCCAGTGCTGAGGGATAGAAATCATTAGGACCCTGCAGTTTATAGAATTTCCCCTTGTGCCTCAACGCTCTCCTCCATACCTGTGCTTGGCCACAGAGGGAGAGAAACCAATCAGCCAGGACAGGGCGAGGGTCCCGTTATGTCTGCTTCTCTCTGGAGGTAGAAGGGCAGTGTAGCTTCCAGGTTAGGATCCTGGCCACAAGAGGCCTGGACTTAAACCCAGGTCCCTGCTTACCAGCTCTGGGACACTAAAGCACCACAAGTTCTCAAAGCCACAATGTTCCCATCCAGGAAGTGGGTCTCAGTCCTACGTGCACGTCCTGGCGTGACTCTGGGGGACCCCCACCCCACCCCACCCCCGGGCCTAACGCCCTAGGAGTATCATCAGGTCCTCTGTTTGGGAGATGGGGAAACTGAGGTTCATCTGACTCTTAATTGGCAGATCTGGGGCACCCCTCCCCTCCCTTTTTGGCTTCCTATTCTCTGACACCACAGATGGTGTGCCGAGAAGAAGGCTGAGGGAAAGCGAGGAGAAGGGAATTAGGAGACCCAGCGAGATGGCGGGAGGCAGGAACACCCGGATCAATTACTTGCACTATAAATTCTGCTGTTTTGCAAAGTGAGCACACAACGGGAGAGGCAGTGATCCCGACAGGACCTGGGTACAGCGGAGCATGCGGCACCCCAAGCTGCCATTTCCTCCTGTGCTTGGATGGACAGAATGATCTCAGGTTGGGGTGCTGTGGAGGGCAAGGCCACAAGTGGGGAGCAGAGGAGAGAATGCAGTTGAGCTCTCGGGAGAGCCAGCCTCCCTGCCTCTCCCTGTCAGCTCCCTCCTCCACGCTGCTGGGTGGGAAGCCTGCCCTTGACTGCTGGCCCTGGCCCTGGTTCAGAAGGGGACCTCAACGTGCCCATCCATAGAATGGGGTCATGAGGGCATCTCTTTCTGGGGCCAGTGGGAGGAGTCAGTGAATTGTAGGGTGTGGGTGGCTTTGCATGCCCCCTCCCCCAGCACACACAGCAAATGAACTTGCTGCTGTTATGGTTGTTACTAAGAAGACAACCATGGGCTTGGGGGCTGGTGACAGGCAGGTGGACCCCAACTTAGCTATTGAAAGTGGGGAGGGGCTGGGGGTACAGCTCGGAGAATAGAGTGCTTGTTCAGTATGTACAAGGCCTGGGCTCTATCCACAGCACCAAACAGACCACACGCCTGTAAGTCAAGCACCTGGGAGGGAGGAGTCAGGAGGATTGGGGCTCCACCCTTGATTACTTACAAAATTCAAAGCAAGCCTGGACTGTATAAGAACCTGCCTCAGAGCTGGGCAGTGGTGGCGCATGCCTGTAATCCCAGCACTCTGGGAGGCAGAGGCAGGCTGATTTCTGAGTTCGAGGCCAGCCTGGTCTACAGAGTGAGTTCCAGGACAGCCAGGGCTACACAGAGAAACCCTGTCTCTGAAAAAAACAAATCCAAAAAACCAAAACAAACAAGCAAACAAACCTGCCTCAGAAAGGGAGTGATCTTCCATGTGATGGGCAGCACTAGAGCGTTCCCATAGCCATCGAGCCACGGGGAGGGTTTCCCACCTTGCTGCATGAAGGAGCAGAGACCTACCTCCATGTCAGCACAGTGCCCCACAGTTGCTGCTCACTGTCTCTGCAGTCCCAAACCCCGGCACTTTTAGGCCGCAGTGGCCCCATCTGGAAAGTGGGTCTCTGTAACATCACCTCCATGTGCCTCTGAGTCTGTGTGCTCACTTGGCAAAACAACAGGAATTAACAGTCCCAGTCATTGACCCTGGTGCCCACAGGGCAGGTTCTGTTCTCTGCCAGAAAATTCCATGCAGAGCTAGGCAGACCCCCTCTATCCATGGCCTACTGCAGCCCCAGCCTGACCTACCTGGAATCCAGGTGTCCCAGGAAAATGGGATCTTGGAACAGCCCTGCTGGAGCCTTCCACACTATAGGATTTCAAAGGCTGGCCACTGTAGGCGGTCCCTAGACACCTCCTTCTGCGGGCCAGGTACTCAGGAGAGAAGCAGCCTCAGGCTTGAAGCTCTTGGTCAGGAAGTAAATAGTAGGTATATCTCTGACCCCGGAACGCCAGTCTTTTGGTCCCAGATAACAACCAAATATGTCAAACAACAGAATGACCCCAGATAGCTAGGAACTACGGGAACAGAGCACTGTGAAAAGCTGGTGTGGAGGGCTGAGGGCGGTTCCCACGTCAGGAATCTGAGCCATGGGGACCAGGTTGGCCTTCTGTGTAGACCAGAGGTGGACCATCTCCAGCTCCAGCTCTCCAGGATGATGGCAGTGCGGCCTGCTAGCTTTCAGGAGCCTAAAGTAAGTTCCTTCTATAAAACATAACAAGCAAAAACCCAACAGTCCTTGGATAGAGGCAATAGAGATGCCTTGTTAGTGGCAACAGCTATAACCTGTAACCCTGTAATGGTTAGTGTTCATCGGCAGCATGACGAGACACAGACTCTTGTGGGGGAAGCGCCTTCAGGGGAATATACTAATCCTGTTGACGGAGATGGGAAGACTCACTTCTCTGTGGATGGAAACCACCTCAGCCTGGGAGCCCGGACTGTGAAATGGGGAAAGAGGATTTGCACACTAGCTGGTGGATGAGACTGGACCAGCAGCTTCTGCCACTGTACCTTGAACTCTGAGCTGAAATACACCTTCTCTGTTAGGTTGCTTTTAAAAAGAAAGAAAGACTTTTAAGTTATTTTTTTATTCTTTGTCAATTTCATATATATATCATGAATTTTAATCTTTTTCATCTCCATTACCGTCCCTCCCTCCTCTGTTCTCCCATGAAAACTTTCTTCCCAACAAGACCCCTTCAAACATTCAAGTGCAGGCATGCATTGCATGGTCTTGCGTGCATGCGTGTGTATGTATGATAGATGTTCATGTGTGTGTGTGTGTGTGTGTGTGTGATGTTCTATTTCGGGCCAGGCATTCCCTGCACTCCCTGCACTTTGACCAGTCATGAGTCTCAATAACTATTGTCTGCTGAGAGAAGCTTCCCCGAGGAAGGCAGTTTAATACCCTATCTGTTTTGGTAACTAGCATAGTGGCTTCTCACCGAGACCCACACACTCCCAGTTACAGAATCTTGGCCAGGCTTAAGTTCTCTTTGCCAGTGTATTTTATCACAGCAGTAAGAAAGTAATCTATGACAAACCCCAAACAAACGCATATCTATTGCTCCAGTTACAGACAGCTATTGGCTGGCAGGGGAAGTGGCAAGACCTAGCTCCCGGTGTCCCTGCCGTTCTTAGGGACTGGCAGTAGCTGTAATATCTGCAATAGGTGGATAGGAGGGAAAAGACTGTGAAAAGCATGGAAGACTGTTTATTTCCTGGATAAAAGGGGAGGGACAAGACACTTCCCTCCCTGACCAATACCATTGGTCAGAGCTCAGCCATGTGGTCACGCCTAGGTGCAAAGGATGCTGGGAAATGTAGTCCAGTTACATTTCCCCCAGTAAAGCTGTGTCCCAGAGCTTAGGGAACACACTGACATTTCTATTGTAGATACAGTTCTCTTGGGGTGCATAGGCTGAAGTGGGACAATGCTAACGAAGTCCCCAGGGCCGTGGAACCTGAACATGGGGACCAGTGACCGTTCCAGACGACTGAGGGTTTGTGGCCTTGGTGTGAGCAGTCATGCAAACTGTTTTTCATGTTCACCTTATAACTGGTGTGTGTGTGTGTGTGTGTGTGTGTGTGTGTGTGTGTGTGTGTGTGTAATAGAGATGGAGGAAGATATTTAAGTCTGAATAAACATCCCAAACTTTTATTTTGTTTTGTTTTTCAAGACAGGGTTTCTCTCTGTACCTCTGAGTATCCCAGAACTTACTCTGTAGATCAGGCTGGACTCAGACTGACAGAGATCCACCTGCCTCTGCCTCCAGAGTGCTAGGACTAAAGGCATGGATCACCACACCGACCACAGACAAACTTTTAATAAAATTGTATAAAAAGGCCAGGCCTGGTGGAACAAGTCTATATCCCAGCTTCACAATATCAAGGCCTGATCTGGCAACTTAGGTTCTGATGAAAAGGCTTTCATCCACTGTGGATAACAGTGCTGACTAGCACAAGTCCAGGTTCCAGGAGCCAATTAAAGGAAGGCAAGAACAGATACCCCCAGGTTGTCCTCTAACTTCTATATGTGTGTGCTATGGTGTGCATGCGCGGACACACACACACACACACACACACACAAAACAAATCTTTTTTAAAGGTTTGGCTGTAACTTAGCTTTGGAGTACCTGCCTAGTGTGTCTGAGGACCTAGGTTCCATCTCTAGTCCTGCTAAAGGAAAATAAAAATCAACAAGAATGAAACCCTCTGGCTCCTTGAGGAGACAGCTATTCTATGAAGTCACTGCTCTGCTGGCCTTAGGCAGACTGAGGAACAGTATTCTGATCCCCATGACCCCAGCACTTGCAGGAAGTCGCCAAGGCACTCAGCTGATCTCTTCCACTAACCATCTCACAGATCTCTGGGGTCAGGGCGGAGAGGCTCCGGTCAGTGGACATTCTTGTCTACTGTGGCCTCAATGTTCAGAGCAGGCATGTGCTATAGGCAGGGCTGACGAGCCATCATGGGGGACAAGCTCTGACGTGCAAATGACAAATGAGGCCCCAAGACAGGCTCCTCTAGTGAGGCAGAGCAGGCTCAGCACCTAGAATCAACCAGCTGTGTGCCTGCTCTTCCGAGAAAGGGATCTCTTTACTTTTCTCAGGAAAGGGTTTTATAGCCGGTAAAGTAGAAAGAAGAAAAGAGGGAAGCCAGGCTTGGTGGCTCACGCCTTTAATCCCAGCACTTGGGAGGCAGAGGCAGGCGGATTTCTGAGTTCGAGGCCAGCCTGGTCTACAGAGTGAGTTCCAGGACAGCCAGGGCTACACAGAGAAGCTCTGTCTTGAAAAACTAACTAACTAACTAACTAACTAACTAACTAACTAACTAAGAAAAGAGGGCTACAGAGGCAGGACTCAGGCACCATCAGTGAAGACCAGGAATCTCAGGGAACGGCTGCTGACCAAACATAGCTACAGGCCAGTCCCTCAGCAAGGGCGGCCAGAGCATCTGGATAGGCAGGACCCTGCCCAGACTGCACATAGTGGGAAGTTCCCCACTGGGTAATGGAGGCGGCTTTTGCCAGGAAGAGGCGGTATAGGTGCTGGGCTGGCCTCAGGAACAGATGTCTGCTCTGGCCTCCCGCATCAGGGTTGTGTAAGCGAAGCCAAAGAACCACAGGCTGCTCTCCTGCAGTCCGTGGCGATGGCCTGCGGCCACCCGGGAATCCAGAGGAAGCCCAGCTAGGGGTTCAGGGAGAGAGGATCTTGGCTAGTGTAGCTTGCCTACCTGGAAGCCAGATTCTGGACTCTGCAGCTGCGTGGGAACCTCTGTTCTCCTAGAGACTGCAAGGCTGGCTGGCCACCGCAGCCTAAGCGGGTGTTTGTGTGGAGATGTCAGTTCCCAGAGTGTCACAGGCCAGAGATACACAGCTGGAGGAGGAACCGAGCCAGGGGCTGAGGGTCCTGGGGAGAGTTCCTTACTTTCCAGCAGGGTGGGGGGTTGGAGTGAGCAGACACCGTGGGGCCTGAGAGGCCTCTCCAAACCCTGCAAGGGCAAAAGGACAAGGCTGACTCTGTGTCCAGGGAAGAGGGTGGGGAGGCTGTGGCGCCCAATCTGTCAGTCAAACTCTAGCCTCCATGCTCCCCTGATGACGCTTTGTTGTTGTGAATAAAATCCAGGATGAGTACCTGAGGTCAGAGGTCACTATGGACAACCTGTGTGGGCCAGACCCAGTTGGTTGTGAGACCTCAGGAAGGGCCCTGAGCTTCTCCGCTGGTGGATGGTCACCAGCTGGAGACCCAGCTGTCTTTTCTTCCTTCAGAGGCTACACTTGCCTAGCCAGCCCCTTCCTGAGAGTCCTAGGGGCACACTGCTGTGGGGCTCTGTGGGAGGAGAGACTGCAGGGACTGGGAGGGCCCAGCTTGAAGGCCACTCCCTGGAGAGAGAGACCTTTACAAACATGCCCTGACCAGGTCCAACACCTTGTGTGCGTATGAGGATGGGGCGTGAGGACTGCGCAGCTAATTGGTGTTAGCTCAAATTGGTGTTAGGGTAGGACTGTTTGTTGTCCCCCACCTCACTCACATGATCATGTTGCCATTGTAGCTGCAGGTGCATCTGTGGAGTTATGGGTGTCCTGGAACTCACTCTGTAAGCCAGGCTGGTCTCAAACTCGCAGAGCTGTGCCTGCCTCTGCCTCCCAAGTGCAGGACTAGAGATGTGTGCCACCACCGCCTGACTGTGCATTTGTGTTTCACACATGATTCTCACTGTGCAGCCCTGACTGGCCCAGAACTCACAGAGAGTTGCCTGTCCCTGTTTCCCAAGTGCCAGGATAGAAAGTGGTTCATCATGCCGCACTAGAGAGTTGAATTCTTCGGAAGATTAGGTGTGGGGAAGACAGCTCAGTTGTTGAGGAACAATGAGACGTGGATTCCCCTGCTCTGGAGCCCATGGGGCTGTCAGGACCCTGAACTCAGCACTACACACACACACACACACACACACACACACAGAGTCATACACAAACACATACACACACATACACACACTCATACCCACATGCTCATATACACACACAGTCAAACAGAAACACATACACACACAGTCATACACAAACACATACACATACATACACACACACACATACACACACAGATACACACACACTCATATACACACACAGTCAAACACAAACACACAGTCATACACAAACATATACACACACATACACACACTCATACACACACATACACACTCATATACATACACAGTCAAACACAAACACACACACATACACAAACACATACACATACACACATGCACACACTCATACACACACACTCATATACACACACAGTCAAACACACACATACACACACACACTCATACACACACACACACACACACCTGCTTGACTGGTTGTTCTGAGGGGAGGGGAGGAACCTGACAGACACAGGTCCATTGCCCTCGGCCCCTCCCCTCCATCACAAGGGTCTCCTACAGTCTCCACCCATGCTGGCTAGAAGCCAACCCTGCTCCCAGAAGCCCCAGGCAGAGCTTCCGGTAGGTACCTACTGTCAGCCCATCTGCAGTGTCCTCAGGCAACCCGAGGTCAGCTATGCTCAGAATATTCTCCCTGAGGAGAAAAGGACAAGCCTCAAGAGCTGAGGTGTGTGTGCATGTGCGTGCGTGTGTGTGTGTGTGTGTGTGTGTGTGTGTGTGGCAAAAAATGTTAAAGCAGCTTCTGTAGTCTACAGGATGCATGGATGGATGCTCACAAGGGCCGGGAACGAGTGTGTAGCTGATTTATTGATAGGGCATGAGTACAGAGCCCACCCACTATCAGGCCCTGCTTCGAGAGCTGAAGGCACCAGGTAATGAGTTTTACCTCACCACATCACTGTATACAACAGGAGACTGAGGCACCGAGGCTGTAACGCATTGCCCGAGACCCACAGCTTTCCCACGGAGGCGGAGTTTTCTCGCTCTCTGGCTCCACCTTCTCAAGTGATTTTTTCCAAACCACGCCCACTCCTTCCTTGTTTTGGTTCAGTCCACTTCTGCCAATCTCCGAATCTCCCGCAGGCCTGGGAAGGATGCTGCCCTACTTTGGCCTCCCATGCAAACATGGTGTTGCCCTCTCTGAGAGATCAGAGCCCTGTGCGTCTCTCCTCTGCCAGTTGAGTCTTCAGGATCCTCAGCGCCCCTCCCCCCATTGTGCAAAGTTTGGAAGGCATACGGCCCTTTTCATGATTTTAACCTCTCTATAGGCTGCAGGTAAAGAGCCCAGAGCAGGGTCAGACCCTGTCCTCACCCACCACAGCTTTGCAGACCTTGGCTTGGATGGAACCCAGCACCCTGTCGTTCTCCTGTCCATCTGAGCTGCGCCTGGCCAGACACCCACTCCCAACTCTTCTCCAGTTACTGCTAGCCCCACCAACTCGAGGCTCGGGGATAGACAGGGCCCTGTCCAGGTCCAGGGCTCCAGGCCTTCTGTGCTCTGTCAGTCTGTCAGCGGCCCTGCCCAGTGCAGCAAGCCCTTTGCCTGATCTCTTGGTGTGGAGAGGCTGCACGAAGCAGCATTCTCTAGATACAAGGGACAGTGATTGGGTCACCTAGTGCCCGGGGCTGGCCTTGAGACTGGAGTGCTGTCTGTGGTCAGAGAGTTCTGTACACCAGCTCAGCTGTCTGCTGTGTAGGGATGTCCCGTCTTCAGGAGCCAGTCTGTCTGCCTCCTGAAACTGTTCACAGCTGGCCTTGTTGACTGCTGGGTCCCCTCGTGGAGGCAGGGTAGACCCTGGGGCCCTTGCCTGAGGCTGTAGTCACTCCTCTCCTACTTACCTCTCACCCTGGGGTCTCTGGGAGGGGCTAGAGGACCTAATCCCACAAGGACTAGGGGAGGAGGCTCCATCTACACAGCTGGGGGGGAGGCCCTCATCCATTCTGGGTGAAGACTTTTTAGTGTGGCTGCTTTGGGGTTCCCCCTGCACTCCTGTAAACAACCCCTTACTGATGCTCTGTAAATTAAACCTGATACATTGGCTCCCCCACAGAGAACTTCAGTAGAAGGAAACTTCAGATCTTCATGGGGGGGTGGGGCTTAGAAAGAGGCGGGATAGACGTTGCCTAGTTTCCACACATGCGTACCAACCAGGGAGAAAATTCTTGCAACACTAGGGAAGTGGGATTAGCTAAGTCTGGGTTGTTTCCATGGAGCCCAGAAGGTACAGAAATGCCTGGACTAGAGATACGGTAGAAGGCTCGCCTAGTGTTTGAAGACTACATTCGGTTCCCATTACCACATAACCGAAGCATGCTCGCCCACTTGTAGCTCCAGCATGAAGGACATGAGGGCAGGAGGATCAGATGTTCAAGGTTAGCCTTGGCTACAAAGCAACTTTGAGGCTAGCCTACAATGCATAAGATCTGGTCTCAAAAAAGATTGTTGGAGGCTGGAGACACAGCGATGCAGAGGTTCACAACCACCTGTAACTCTAGCTTCCAAGGGATCGAGCCTCTGGCCTCTCTGCAGGCCGCTGCACCACAGGCTCCGGGGACCAGACAGAGGACTCCTTTAGGAAGAGGCAGGCGTTGAGTCACTTGTATTCGGCTCCCCTCCCCCACCCCAGACATCCAGGCAGAGTCTAGCACCCGGCAGAGATGCCATAAACTCTCAGTGATCCCTGAAGCTGAGGCTGGAAGAGGCCCTGACTTCACAGACACTCTCAAGAATTCTGCAGGGAAGGCAGAGGCAGGCAGATCTCTGAGATCAAGGCCAGCCACACCCCCCACCCCTGCAGCCCCTTAAAAAACAAAACAGAACAGAACAAAACAAACGAAGCCTGGGGCCACATTTCTCTCCTCATTATGAAGAGCCCCCCTGAGGCTTTTTGTGACCCGAAGGTCCCCAGGGAAGGGCTCAATTGATGACAGCCCTGTGGTGATAAATTAGTTACAGGAGACTTGCCAAGTGACTGTCAGGGGAGCCCAGGAGAGCCACTGACTGGCTCCTGGGTGTCAAGAGAGGGGTGGTCCGGCCATGATACCTCCAGCCTTTGGATGGGGCTAGCCCCATGATACCTCCAGCTTTTGGATGGGGCTAGCCCTGCTCCGTCCTGGGTAAGCAAATGTATAGTCAGAGTGGCAAAGAACTCTGCCTACACAGAGAGGCTGAGAGATGCAGCACAGCCAAGTCAAGGAGGAGCAGAAGCCAGAAAGGGGGCTAGGTATCCGCGTGAGCTGCCAGGCAGATGCTGGGAATTAAACCTGAATCCTTCACAAGAACAATCAGTGCTCTTAAACTGCAGAGTCATCTCTCCTGTTCCTGGTTTTTGCTTTGTTTTGTTGTTTGTTTCTATTTTAGCAAAACCACTTATGAAAAGGCAGTTATGAAACACACCAGTAGACATGGTTTGATAAGTTTTTTAATGAGTGGCTTAGTTTGCTAGAACTGAGCACCTGAGCTGGGGAACTGAGAAAGTATGGTTTATCGGCTCACGGAGCTGGAGTTGTGGCATCTGAGGGCTGCTGGTGAAGGTATCCTTACTGGACCGTAGGCCCCAGCGTGAGAGGCAGAGAGGACGGGAGCCCAGCTCATCCTTTTAACTCTTATGGTAATAGCATGTGCCTGTTAGCCCAGCACCTGACAGGCAGAGGCAGGAGAGCCAGGAGTTCAAGGCCAGCCTTCTTACCCAGTCCATAACAACAAAGGACTACAGGCTCCTCTTGAAGTTTTGACCTTCCAGTGTGTGCTGTGCAGGGAGCTGCCTCCTATGACCCGCCCAGGTCACCCTCAAACCACAGCCTGAGGCTTCTTAGAGTCGGCATTTGGTCTATAGAAACACTTGGAGTAATATTCTCTCTCTCTCTCCTTCTCTTTCTCTCTCCCTCTCTCCCTCTCTCCTTCTCTTCCCCCCCCCCTCTCTCTCTCTCTCCCCCCCCCCAGGGTTTCTCTGAATCCTGGAACTCCTCTGTACACCAGGCTAGCCTTGAACTCAGAGATCCCTTTCCTCTGCCTTCCAAGTGCAGGGATTAGACGCATGCCCCACTACTCCACCACTGCCTGGTGTAACTTTCTTTCTTTCTTTCTTTTTGTTTCTTTCTTTCTTTCTTTCTTTCTTTCTTTCTTTCTTTCTTTCTTTCTTTCTTTCTTTCTTTCTTTCTTTCTTTCTTCCTCTCTCTCTCTCTCTCTCTCTCTCTCTCTCTCTCTCTCTCTCTCTCTCTCTCTCTCTCTCTCCTATTAGCTCTCTGAGACTTTAATACAATGTATTTGAACAACTTTCACCCTCTACTTTTTTAGTTTTTTTGAGAGTTCTGGCTGGTAACTTTCTCATCAAAAGTCACTGTGGTTGGAAAAATTAGCGGAGCCTGAAAGAGAAGGAAGGTGTGTGTCGCACTCCCGGACCAGAGGGAAGACTTTTGTCAAGGGGAAGAGAAGCAAAGGCTTCTCAGAGGTAGAAAAACTGAGTTAGTTGCTAGCCAGCTGGCCCTAAGACAATGGGCTAAAGGAAGCTCTGGAAGCTGAAAACTGAAAGATGAGATTTGGCCCAGCAAGACAGGTAAAGGTGATTGCTGCTAAGCCTGCCGACCTGAATTCTACCCTTAGAGCCTACAGGCTGAGAACCAGTTGCCAAGAGTTGTCCTCTGATGGACATACAGACACTGTGGCATGCACACACTCCTCCCTACCCGACCCTCCACACCACAGAATAGAAATAAAACACAATCGCTTGTAGACAAGGAATTAAATGTTGGAGGGAAGAAAAAAGTAATTAAAGGTTAAAAAACAAACAAACAAAAACAAAACAAAGCAAACCAAACCGGTCTGGCACGTGTGGTGCCGCACCCTGGCAATCCTGGCACTCAGGAGGCTGTGGCAGGAGAATTGGTCTGAGTTCAAGGCAAGTGTGAGCTACTTTGTTTTAAAGAAAGAGGTGGAGTCTGACCAGGAACTTCAGACTGGAGCATCTCCCAACACTCGCCGAGGAAACTTCCTCTTGCAGAGATGGCCGCCAACACAGAGACTTGTCACAGCTGGTCAGTGTGGAGGGAACAGGAGACTGAAGGGCATTAGCCATAAATGGGATATCCATGCCACACACCTTCCAAAAACCTCAGAGATCTTCAATGAAGAGAGTGTACAAAGATTGTTAAAGGCATAGGCGGCATCTGACTCCAGACGAATGGGGTTTTACAGACACAACAGGGCAGGTGTACATATGAATCCATAGCAATTGCAAAAAAGCACAAACAAGACCCAGGCAAACTCAAGCCAACTCCAGCACGGAGCGGAGAGGGTGAGTATGAAATTGCACCACTGGCCCAGGCACTGTTGCCACTTGGCGGCTGATAGAAGAGGGAGAGTCACTTTTTTTTTTTTTTTTTGGTTTTTTTCGAGGCAGGGTTTCTCTGTATAGCCCTGCCTGTCCTGGAACTCACTCTGTAGACCAGGCTGGCCTCAAACTCAGAAATCTGCCTGCCTCTGCCTCCCAAGTGCTGGGATTACAGGTGTGCGCCACCACGCCCGGCTCGGGGAGTCACTTTAAATAATTAATGATATGATCCTAGTAGGTCAACGGCCCTCCAGGGCAGCATCCACTCCCAAATTAGGCTCCATAGGTTTAAAAAACAAACAAAAAAGAAAAGGAGGAAGAGGAGATGACTTGTCAAAGTTAGGTAAGAAGATGAGGGTGGACAGGGTGGACAGCTCTGGGGGGACATGGGAGAGTGGGGTCAAAATGCAGTGTATGAAATTCTCAAAAAACTAAAAAAATTATTTTGTTTTTAAAGGTTTATTTTTATTTTTAATTATTTGTAGATATGTCTGTCTGAATGTAGATATGTGGATTCGAGTACAGGTCTCTACAGCCATGAGAATATTACTAAACACAAACAAATAAAAATGGATAGAAACAACAGACTTGGGATGAGTTAAAACTCAAGTTTACTTAGGATAAAGTAAACTCGGGCTTACTAGTTAAAACCATATATTGTCTTCCAAAGCATCCAAGTTCAGTTCCTAGCACCCTTTCAGGTGGTTCAAAACCACTTGTAACTCCAACTCCAGAGGATCCAACACCCTCTTCTGGCCAAGTTAAAAAGTAAAAGAAACCTAAGGAATAAGCATAAAACCAAAAACAATGCCAGTCTTAAACCCTAACATATTAGCAATTACACTAAGTATAAATGGCCTAACTTCCTTAATGTAAAACACAGAGATTTGTAGAGTGGATTTTGTTTGATTATTTGAGATAGGGTCTCTCTATGTAGTCTTGGCTGGTCTGAAACTAGCTTTGTGTATATGTCTGAGACTATGTATATACACCAGGTGCATGGATATGCCTTGGAAGAGAGAAGAATCAGATCCCCAGAACTAGAGCTGTATGTAGTTATAGACTGCCTGATATGGATGCTGGGAACTGAACCTGGGTCCTCTGCAAGAACAGCAAGTGCTCTTAATGACTAAGCCATTTCTCCAGCTTTTACAGAGTAGATTTTTAAATGTTTTATTTACTGTTTTTGTGTACCATGCATGTGTGTTTATGAATGCACTCTGTGTGTGTGTGTGTGTGTGTTTGTGTGTCTGTGTGTGTCTGTGTTATGCATGTATATCTCACATATGGGCTTGTCAGGGCACTTGCATGCAAGTCAGAGAATAATTTACAGAAGTCAGTTCTCTCCTTCCACCATATGACCCAGGGCTTGATTTCAGGCCATCTGATGTGGCAGCAAGTGTCCTTATCCACTGAGTCATAAGAGGGAGCAGGAAGTCAGGTTGGACTGTAGAGACTGCAGGCCGCTCAGTGACCTTTCCCCTCTTCCTTGGATCAAGCGTTCAAACACACATGCCTCAAGAAGACATTTGCCATCTGTCTTAGTCAGAGTTTCTATTCCTGCACAACATCATGACCAAGAAGCAAGTTGGGGAGTAAAGGGTTTATTGAGCTTACTCTTCCACATTGCTGTTCATCACCAAAGGAAGTCAGGACTGGAACTCAAGCAGGTCAGGAAGCAGGAGCTGATGCAGAGGCCATGGAGAGATGTTCCTTACTGGCTTGCTTCCCCTGGCTTGCTCAGCCTGCTCTCTTATAAAACCCAAGAACACCAGCCCAGAGGTGGAACCACCCACAAGGGGACCTCCCCCCTTGATCACTAATTGAGAAAATGCCCCACGGCTGGATCTCATGGAGGCACTCCCCAACTGAAGTTCCTATCTCTGTGATAACTCCAGACTGTGTCAAGTTGACACACAAAACCAGCCAGTACACCATCCAAACTATAACACTGCAAAAGGTAATCAAAACGGTGTGGCATTGCAGGAAGCAGGTAGGCTTAGAAGCAAACTTGCCTGAGATTACAGAGACAGTGAGGGAGAGCACAGACAGCAGGACTAACCCACCAAGAAGACAGCAACCCTGGTGTGGTCTAGTGTCAGCAAAATCCAACGGGGTGGGGGTGGGTGGGGCAGAGAAATGAACAAATGTACAATTGCAAAGCCGTCTCTCAACTCAAAGGACAGTGACTCAAAACTGACCACCAGCTGCAATCTCCCTGTCATGTATTGAACCCTGTATCAGCCAGAGTAACACACAACCTCACACTGGACCAGCAAGTGGCTCAGCAGGTAAAGGGCCAAGCCTGACACCTAAGTTTGATCTGACACACAGTAGGAGGGAACTGACGCTTCAGAGTTGTCTTCTGACTTTCATGTGCGGCATGGTGCAGGTACAAACAAACAAACAAATAAACAAATAAATACACACTTCAAAGGCTACATCCTAGCCTCAAGTAAGCTGGTCCCTTTAGAAGAAATGGAACCATGTAGAGTATGTTCTCTGATGTAACAGACTCTAAGTAGGAACCAATACCAGGAAGTTCTCTCAAGACTCAGAAACTAAACCACACCTCCTCTAAACAACCTATGGGTCAGAGAAGCCAAAACAAAACAAAAATAATTTTTGGGGGGGGGGTTTATTTGTTTGTTTTTGGTTTTGGTTTGGGGGGTTGGTTTTTATAAGGCAGGGTCTTATTTGGTTTCACACTCTGGGTCAAGCAGCTGAGGTATATATTTTACATATCAAAGTAGACCTGGCCTCCAGGTTCTCCCAGCATCCCTCAGTGACTACCTGGCACACCCTGCCCCCAACTTTGGACTTTCCAGCCCAGGGCTGAGTTGCCCTCCCCCAGAGGCTCCTCCTTACATAATCCAAACATGTTGGTCTCTCTCCCATCTCCCCTCTCTACACTCATTCTTCCTTTCTTCCTTTTTGTCTCTTCCCTCTTTCCTACCTCTCTCTCCCCACGGTGGCTTCCCCTGGCCTCCTTCCTTGGGGCCAGTGAATTTGCCTGCCTGAGAGCAGCTTCCCAATAAACCTGCATTTAATATAATCTAATCTGGTTTGAATCGGCTCATCTCGCAGGCCAAGAAATAATTTATCAGATAGCGCCAAAACCCTGGGAGGGGTTGAGTGCCCAGCCTGATGGCCCGGCTCTTCCCTGGCCTCCAGGCAGGCAGGGCAACAGCCTCTCTGAGTAACCACCTCCCAGAGCCCTGGAGCAGCAAGTGCTCCTCCCAGGTCCAGAGTTAGATGGCCGCACCAGAGTTAGCAAAGAACAGGTCTTTGTTTGGAGGAAAACCTTTGGTACGAAGACGTTTGGTCTGAGGTTACTGCCCCCATATTAACCGTTAGATCCCAGACTATTTAATGGGTTGCCATTTCCATAGTTTTGGGATCTCTGGCAAATGCTGGGTCTAAAATTGATTCCCAGATACCTCTTGAATGTCTGCTGCAAAATTTACCCAAATCAGCCTTAACTCTCAGTGTCCCAAACTTTGGGAACTGTCCTCTTGCCCATCTCCCACAGCCCCTTCACCACATTGAGCACAGTGCTCCAGGTACCACCTAGCCCCACCCAGCCTCCACCATTCTCCTGTTCATGAGTGGCCCCTGCAGCAGCAGTGGTGACTACTGCAGTAATGGTGAGCGAACAGCCTGCTCATTTTAAATCACGCACCACGCTAGCAGCAGTGAAGTATACACAGTGGATAAACAGCATGTGATTGGCCTCCATCTTGATTTTGGGAAAAAAGAGGAACTATGACTTCACCACCATCTTGGTTAAGGACAGTCACATGACTGGCAGCCATATTTGTTATGGCAAAGTCATACCTTCAACTCAACTCCAATTTATACTGTTTCTTTCTCTTTCTACCAGCTACCTAAGCTAGAATTTGGGCTTTCTAGCCACTAGATTTATTTAATGAGCTATCAAAACCACACCTCCATACATTCATGCTAAAAAATAAAAAATGAGAAATATTTAATAATCAAAGTCTATGTTTTCAAGGATGAGCCTAGAATGGGTAACTAGATTCAAGCTAAGTTTGTCGGTAGATAGATGGTCCTCAAAGCCTGGTAGAGGAGTTGGTGAAGATGGCTTTTAAAGCCTTTAACAGAGAGGAGGTGGCTGAGTCTTCCCTTGACAGGCTTAGCTACAGCAGAAGCCTTAGCAGCTTCCCTGAGGCCAGTGGTATTCCTGCAGAGGGAAAAAGAGAGGTCTACCATGCCTCTTCCAACAGGGATCTAACCTAAGTCAACTCTGCCAGGGACCTGTTTCAAATGTGGCCAAGAAGGACGGTGGTCTCACGGCTGCCCTAACACAAGGCATCCCACCAAACCATACCCTGCCTGCCAGCAGCCTGGGCACTGAAAGTCAGAATGTCCCCAAGCAGGCCTGCCCTCTGCCCAGACATAAAGGTCTGTCCTTACCAGCACAGATACCACTGACCCTTCCAGCCTTTGGGCTCCTTGGCCTGAAGAACTGACAACTCCAATACTCAGTGACTTTTGTAGCTCTAATTTTTAATGATGGTTCTTAAATACTTTACCCTCCCTTCTATACCACAACATACCAGAGGCAGTGGAAAAAGAAAGAATACAGAGAAGTGGACCTGTTTAGAAAAGGTTCTTTGGAGCAACTCCCATCTGCGTTGTCAGGAAATCAGCAGTTCAGTTCACAGGTCAGCAGCAGCAGCTCAATCCACTTGCAAACACTTCACAGATACACCAACAGTCCAGTTTGGTAGGGACAGGATAGCAGCAGTGATGGCATTAACCTCACAGGAACAGCCAGGCCTCAACTGAATTGTCATGAGTCAGTAGGAGGAACCCAGGCCAACCAGAATGCCAGGAGAATTTCTCCGCTGTGCGTCTCTTGAAGAAGTGAAGATCTGCAAAGATCAAGAAGCACTTAGTGGGGGCTGGAGAGATGGCTCAGTGATTAAGAGCACTGACTGCTCTTCCGAAGGTCCTGAGTTCAAATCCCAGCAACCACATGGTGGCTCACAAACATCCTTATGAGATCTGACACCCTCTTCTGGTGTGTCTGAACACAGCTACACTGCACTTAGATATAATAATAAATCTTAAAAAAAAAAGAAGACACACTTAGCAATGAAAGCCAAGCTCAGCTCTGCCACAGGCCCTTGGGTCCTGTATGTACATCCTTCAAACATCACATTTCCTCTGCATGCTTGCCTCAGCACATGAGTATGTTTCAGCTCACATCACTCTGCCAATCAGCATGAGTCTGCAGAAGCAGCAAGAAGCCACAGCACATCACCAGAAGGTTCTCTCTATGGAGTTCCAACAAATGGCGCTCAACTATGCAATGTAAGGTGGGTCAATACATGCAAACACTCCTTCATCACATGCCTTTTCACATGCTTGCTTTAGCAGAACACCCTCTCTCCTGTGTCTGCTTCAGCTAAACCTTCCTTCATGAGTCTGCCTTAGCCTTCATCTGTGTTCCCTTCAGCAAAACATTCCTTCATGTGTTTGCCCCAGCAAAGCACCATCCAACACAACCCTCTTTCCAAAGAAACCCTAAATTTCCACTTCAGACCTTCATCACCCTTGCCAAGTCCAGGGTAATGCTACAGATAGTGCGTAAGTCCAGCTCCTTCCTGGTGGACACAGGGACTACCTATTGTTTTAACATCACATTCAAGTCCAAAAGTCCCATCACCAACTTCTGTCATGAGTGGCTGGAACCCCCTCTAATGAAAGAAATAACTTACCATACCTCGCTCCAGAAACGCAAACTTCACACCAGCAACCTAATCGTCCTCTTCTTACAAAACAAGAAAAAAATATTTGAGATTAAAGTGAAACACACAGAAGTACATAATCAATATAAAAGCAACAATCAATAAAAGTTTAAATCTGCAAAATAGGGAAAAGTCAATGAATGGAAAAGCTAGCTGTTTGGAAAAAGAAGTAAAAGAATCATGAAGAAAGATGAATGGAAGGCAAGAGAGAGAACACGGTTGTTAACATCAGCAGAGGACAGATGTCCCCACCAACCCTGAAGACATCAAAAGGTCAGAGGAAGGGGCGGGTCAGCAGATAAGACTGGCTGGTCTTGTAAAGGACCTGAGTTTGAGTCCCAGCACCCACGTGGCAGCTCACAACCATTTCTAACTCCAGTTCCAGAGGATCTAACACACTCTTATCATCTCCTTGGCTCCTTCACAAACTCAGGCACACCCACGTAATAATAATGAATTAGTTGGTTAACTTTAAAAATCTTTAAGAAAACCAGGAATGTAGGAATCCTCCTCTACTGGATAAAGAACATCCACTCAAAATTCTGTCATTTGTTCTCAGTGTTGAAAGACTGAAAGCTTCGTCCTGGGGCTGGAAGTGAGGTAAGCGAGGAGCTGCCAGTCAGCGGTTCTTCGGTTCTTCCTTGTTCGTTGTTGTTCTGTGCTGTCAGAGATGGAATGGAGACCCTCA
Source organism: Apodemus sylvaticus (assembly GCF_947179515.1). Lineage (NCBI taxonomy): Eukaryota > Metazoa > Chordata > Mammalia > Rodentia > Muridae > Apodemus > Apodemus sylvaticus. Next base: position 9,573,322 of record NC_067476.1, on the reverse strand, counting down.
AACCTGTTAGGCGAGTGCTTGGCTACCGAGCTGCATTTTAAGCCTTTTCTTCTGCTTTATTTTGAGACATGGTATTTATAAATTAGTCCGGGCAACTCACTCTATAGCTATTTTTCTCTCAAATGCAACAGTCCTGTGCTCAGTTCAGTTTCCTGCACGCCGAGATTACCGCTAGTGCTTGCCTTTCTTGCCATAGCAATAAGGCAAGAAAAGTAAATAAAATCCATGTGTGTTAAATTATGAAAGAGTTCCACCCTGCCAGGCCTCTGCTCCAAGTACGGTGGGTCTCTCTCTCCTGTCCAGTGCCCACTCCTTCCAAGTATCTGGCAAAGCATGACTCTTAAACTTGAATAGTTAACCAAATATATTTATGTATAAGAAATTCCCAATTTCATAAAGCCAATTTACAATGATAAGATCTTACCCCAATATTTCTAACCTCTCCAAAACACCAGAAATATATCTGAAGCCTTCTGGATATCCGTGTCTCCTTCCCCACTAGCTTGTCTCAAGTCTACCAAGCCTCCCTCTCTCCCCTCCCCTCCTTTCTCCCCTCCAATCACTGGCCTCTGACTGCCTCAATGTGAATGGATAGGAGATATCTCGCAACATCCATGCAGATAACAAAAGAAGAAACAAACAAATGTTACTTTTTTATTATTGTGCAAAGGATGCAATTATGTAGAAAATCAGATACAAAAAGTCTCTTATTGCCAGCTGTGGTGACCATCTGCAACCAGGAGAAGGCTGAGGAGGCCACAGCAGGAAGATCTGGATGTCTGCCAGCCTGGGCTACATTGTAAGTTTCAGGCCAGATACAACTACGTAAAGAGACCATGGTAGAAACGAAACAGGACCAGTAACGTGGTTCAGTGGGTAAGGAAACAGCTTTATAACCTGAGCTTGATTCCTGGAGTCCTCATAAAGACAGAGAGATCCAATGCCACAAAGTTTTGAAATCCATATACACACGGTGGCATGTATGCCCATACCCACATACATGTTATAACATGTTATAACAATAAATGAAAACAATTTATGAATGAAGCTATCAAGCTTACAAGATACAAGATTAACACACAAGAATTCAAGTTTATGTCCATTTACTAGGAATGAACACACACAGCTAAAATAAAGGATACGGTGTTGCACCAGTGACTTGATTCAGCAGGCAAGGGTGCTTGCTCTGTTGCCAGGCCGAAAATCTTGAGTCCAATCTTCAGAACCACATGGTAGAAAGAAAGAACCAACTCCCAAAAGTTGCCTTCTGGGGCTGGAGAGGTATCTCAGTGGTTAGGAGCACCAGCACTTTCAAGACATAATAGCACCATAACTGTATGTAACTCCAGTTCCAGGGGATCCAACACTGGATCTCCTGGCCTTGGTGGGCAGTGGATCGTGTCATACAGGCAAACTTCAAACACATTTAAAAAAAGCTGTCCTCTGATTTCCACACATGCAACATGGCACATATGTGTTTCCCAAAGGTACATAAGAAAATTTTTTAAAAAAGTAAAAAATAAGTACAATACAATACCATTTACAATCAGCTCAAAACAAAGTAATTGTGTATAAATAACAAAATGTTTATTATAGGGTTTGCATGTTAAAATTTACAAAAGAATAGGTAAGCAGAGGTGGCTCATGCCTTTAGTTTTTTGGATTTGGTTTTTTCGAGACAGGGTTTCTCTGTATAGCCCTGGCTGTCCTGGAACTCACTCTGTAGACCAGGCTGGCCTCAAACTCAGAAATCCGCCTGCCTCTGCCTCCCAGAGTGCTGGGATTACAGGCGTGCGCCACCACCGCCTGGCTTGGCTCATGCCTTTAATCCCAACACTCAGTAGGTCAACCTACTGAGTTTGAGGCCAACCTGGTCTACAGTGTGAGTTCAAGGACAGTCAGGACTACACAAAGACACTCTGTCTCAAAAAGCTAACAAAAATACAACATAGTACGTATTATATATTTTGTAACTATATATTACCTATGTCATAGATATATATATATAATAACATATATAAAGTTTTAAATGATTTTAAGATAATTGTGTTCATAAACTTAAAAATTCAATAAAGTAAGCTTCCAACTCTTCCTAAAGTTTTTTTTAAGTTAGAGCCTTACTCCAAAGCCCAAGCTGACCCAAAACTCATTTGTAGCCCAGGCTGACCCCAAGCCCATTTGTAGCCCAGGCTGAAGCTGGCCTTTAATTTGTGGCAATCCTCTTGTCTCTGTGCTTGGTTTCTCTGTGTAGCCCTGGCTGTCCTCTAACTCGATCTGTAGACCAGGCTGGCCTTGAACTCACGGAGATCCTTCTGTTTCTGCCTCCCGAGTGCTGGAACGAAAGTCACGCGCCAATACCACCCGGGCAGCTTCCCAAACCTTTAACATAATGTCTATAAAAATCCAAGATATTTGAGTAACATAAACAATATTATTTCAAAATTAGAATGGGAAAAGTCAAAAGAAGTAGAATATTTAAAATCAAGTCTGAAAACTGAAGATGAAGTGGGCGTTGTCACCGTGGCAGGTCCTGAGGCTGAGTGTCAGGTATCAGTAGCAGTGAAGAACCCGAGGCAGACAAGTACATCAGACTAGCATCACCCCAAAACGAATTCCGACTAGCAGGGGGCGCAGCATTGCAATGGATGATGCTGGCGCAACGGGGCATCTACCAACCAGAGAAATCCAACCTTGAATTAACTTAGCCCGGATAGCAGACCTTGTGGGGCCGACTGAGGCAAGGTCTTATGGTTTGAAGATGAAATGTCCCCACAGCCTCATGTGTTTGAACACCTGGTCTATAGGTCTTTGACCTGTGCAGGAAAGTTGTATAACCTTCAGGAGGTGGAGGCTTGATAGGGACTTGCGCCCTAGGAGAGGGGCCTTGAGCCTTGATGGAGGAAGTATCGCCTTAGGGGCGGGGCCTCGAGCCTTGATGGAGGAAGCACCGCCCTAGGGGCGGGCCTTGAATCTTGATGGAGGAAGTATCGCCTTAGGGGCGGGGCCTCGAGCCTCGATGGAAGAAGTGCCGCCCTAGGGGAGGGCCTTGATGTCTAGGGTCCACTCTTTAGTCTCTGCTTCTTGAGATATGTAGAAAATAGAGAACCCCAGCCTTGAATTCTTGTTACCATGGATAGACACACACACCACACCCACACACCCACACACACCACACACATCACACACACACACCACACACACACACACACACACACACACACCACTACCTTTCTTTGGATCATGATGTACTGTGCACTCCAACTGCCAGCCAAAACAAACTTTTCTTCCTGTGAGAGTTGCATCTTGTCAAGTATTTGGTTGCAGCATTAAGGAAAGTAACCACAGGCTCTCCCTAGGTAGCCCAGGCTGTCTTCCAATTGCTTCGGACCCTTCTGTTTGCCTTCCAGGTGCTGGAATTATAAATATACACCACCATATCTGGCAACGGATGGCAGACTTAGGTACAAAATGTAAAGCTGTAAACCTTTCAGGAGAAAGAGAGGGAGGCAGAGAGGGAGATGGAGATTACAGAGACTGCGTGAGGCAAAAAGTTCTTAGAGTGAACTACAGCGCAGTATAGGAAAAAATCCAAAAGTTCTTAGAGTGAACTACAGCACAGTATAGGAAAAAATCCAAAAAAACTGAACACCATCAAAATCTGAAATTTTGGGTGGAGAGTTGGTTCAATAGCCAAGAGCACTGGCTGCTCTTGCAGAGGACCCAAGTTCAGTTCCCAGCACCCACATAGCGATTCACAAATACTGGTAACTCCAGCCCCAAGAGATCTGATACCCTCTTCAAGCCTCTATGGGGACCCCACACGTGCCACCTCCCCCAACACACATTATACAAAAATAAACATTTGTACAAACATTTTTACTCTGATAAAAATTCAAGTAAGAGGGGGCGCATAGACATCACAAATGAGAAGAGAATGCCACTGTTCCTTAGTATCTAGGGGGAATTGGCTACAAGACCCCTCTGATGGCAAAAATCCATAGAGGCCCAAGTCCCTCCCCTAACGTGGTAAGTGTTTGTGTAGAATCCTTGTATATCCTCTGTGAACAAAATCTCCTCCGGATGTCTCACCATACTACACAAAACACAGACACTGTGAATATCTGTTATGCTGTGTTGTTTAGAGGAATAATGACAAGAAAAAATATATATATTCAATGTAGTTTCCGCAAACATCTTCATTTTGCAGGCAGTTGACTTCCAGAAGGCAGAAGTCCTGGAAACTGCTCTTGTCAATTACCGAAGATGTCATGGAACCAAGAACTGGAATTATTGTAATTCAAAACCGTCCTATTAGAAAATCACCTAAGCAGGCCTGGGGAGATGGCTCAGTGGTTAGGAGCACTGGCTGTTCTTATAAGGATCTGGGTTTGATTCCCAGCACCAGTATGGTGACTCACAACCATCTGTTACTCCAGTCTCAGGGGATCTGATGCCCTCTCTTGGCCATCTTGGACACTGTATGTACATAGTGCCCAGATATACACAGGCCAAACACACACACACACACACACACACACACACACACACACACAATTAAAATATTAAAAAATGGACACAAGCATGAGGAAATATTCCACCAGAGAAAATGCATGCATGGCAAACAGAGGCTATGATGAGACAAGGTTACTTTCCTTTAGAACTATTCAAATAAAGCCAATCAGCAGCAGTGACAGCAAGAGAAAAGAGAACAACACCCAGTATTGGTGAGGATTCAGGGAAACTGGTCATATGTGCTCTGGGAGTAGAAAACTGTCCATGTGTGCTAGGAGACTGAAAAAGCACATAACTACCATTTCACCAAACAATCCAGCCCACAGATGACCACCCCACAGCCGCAGGTTCAGTGTGGAAAGCATTTGCCATACAAGCATGAGGGCATGAGTTTAGATCATGGACTATGGAAAAATAAAAACTGAACAAGTGGCATGTACCTGAAATTCCAGTGTTCCTCTCTCTGGAACCTCATAAGACAGCTACCCTGGCAATCACAAGACTCCCTGTTTTAAATGAGATAGAAGTCAAAACTCATAACTGAAATTGTCTTCTGTGGGAGGAAGAGGGAAACATCTACATTCCCAGTTTAAAAATCAAGATCTTCACTGTATACAGGAACTATATTTGTAATAACCTAAACTGGAAGCAACATTACTGTTCTCCCATGGGTGAGCAGTTAATCATGAAGATCTCACTGATGAAACATTGTATACCCTGTGGTATACAACTTTTCATAATAAAGGGTTCTCTAAAAACAAACAAACAAACGAATGAATGAATGAATAAAAAACCCAAAAAACAAAAACAAAAACAAAACTGAAAATGATCATTACTGTTGCCCTTGTTCTGTCAGGATATTGTTGCTGGGTATAAAATCTTTGAGCTGACTTACTTTTCCTTTTTCTTTTTTTATGAGTTTCAAATTTAAAATCACTGCAGAGTCTCATTTTCAATACAGAAACACATTCTGGGTTGGTTTCCACTTATAATCCCAGCATTTAGCCAGAGGCAAGAGAATCCATAAATTCCAGCTTAGACGAGCCTAGTTAAAGACAGAAGTAAAGGGGATGGGGTAAGGGGCTTGCTTAGCATATCCATGGCCCTGGGTTCAATTCACAGCACAGAGGAAGAGGAAGAGGAAGAGGAAGAGGAAGAGGAAGAGGAAGAGGAGGAAGGAGGAGGAGGAGGAGGAGGAGAAGAAGAAGAAGAAGAAGAAGAAGAAGAAGAAGAAGAAGAAGAAGAAGAAGAAGAAGAAGAAGAAGAAGAAGAAGAAGAAGAGGAAGAAGAAGAAGAGCCCTCGCTCTGATATCACCTCCTGAGGAGAGGTGGGAAAGGCAAAGTGTCTCCTTCATCCTCTCATACCTAGTCAGGAATACAGAACTTGTGTCAAGTAAGCAAGTGTTGCCCAATTAAGATCTGACAAAGTGCATTGGTCTCAGATTGGCTTACAGACTCTAAGAGCTGTGCTGGCCTCTGTAGTAGTACCTGATGGGAGTCTGACTAGGATACTGGCTGAATTCATCCACGTGATAAGGTGAGATCCAAATACCTATAAGGCACCTTAGAACATCAGCAGGCACCCCAAACAGCCAGCACTTCAAATTCGCCCTCTTCCCAGGATCCCTTCTGATCTTGTCTTCTGAGGATTCAGATGGTGAACAAGGAGACGATAGCAAACAGAGACCAACATAAAAAGAAAATTACAACAAAGCAGTGTGGCACAAACTTGTTGCCCTAGCACTTGGGAGAGGTGGAGGCAGGAGGATCAGGAGTTTGAGGGCAGCCTGGGCTACATGAAACTCTTAAAAAGCCAAGGAAAACCATAGTTAAATTACAAAGTGCCTGAGAGGGAGCTGCCATCTTCAACACAGCCTGTGGAGGCGGGAGGGGGGTACAGGGTGGCAGATGGCTTAAGGTGACATGTTAGCAAGGGGCCTCTGAACCAAGGCTTACAGAAAGGCTCTGAGGAGGACAGAAATGTTCCAGAAGCATCATGGAGGGGCGTGTTCCCAGGCCGGCAGTCTAGAGAAGGCACAAGGAGCAAAGTTCCTGGGACTTAAATGACAAATGCAAGTTGTCCCTCACTCTCTAGATGCTCAGGAGACTGGGTGGGCCCTCTCTGCACAAGAAGCTGGTGAGAGTGTGGCTAGTGGGGTAGATGGCAAAGAGGGCCCGCGGCCCCATGCCTGAATCCTCCAGCTCCGCCCAGTGTCAGGGACACACCTGGCCTCCCTGGAAGCTTTGGAAAGAGCTGTCTTACTGACCTGCATTCTAATGGCCCTGGTGCCTCCCCATAGGCCACCATCTCATTAGGACTTTGTTGTGTCAAATGGACACTCCCTTTGACCCTTGCCAGTGGGTCTCCGTCCCTCCTGAGAGCCCTCCTGAGAGCCCTCCCCTTGCATCTCCAGCCGAGCCTGGGACCCCTTCAGCGGGCCCTAGCAACCCTCACACAGCAGCCGGGCTCTGGGTACTTGATATTCTGGAGGAAGCAGCGAAGCCCCGGAGCCTCTTCACTGTTGGATGCCCGCAGGACTCGGGATTAGAAACTGCGCAGCACGTGGGGAGCGAGGGGATTTTATTTAGCGTTTAGGATTTATTCGTGTATATGGTGGGAGGGGGAGATGAATACGTATTTAAATCGAGCAAGTTAATCCACGGGGTTCAGGCTGACACTGCCACAGGAAAAGGGTGTTTGCATATTAATCTCCTAACTTCCAGAAGCTCGGAAGTATGGGGGGGAAAGCCTGGAATCCAGAAGGCCAGGTGGTGATGGGGTGGCTCGTCCCCCATTTCCCATCCCACACACCTAAGGCTTGGGGCTGCTCCTAGGCGTACCCTGAGCCTCCCAGGACCTCCGTGCAGCAAGGGCTGTGAGATTTAATAGGCGCTCTGCACAAATGTGGCTTTCCCAAGCTCAAAGACGTTGGGCGGGGAGGTGGGGAGTCGGGGGGTGGGGTGGGGGGGGGGAGACTGGGGACTGCTGCCTCCATGCCAGGAATCAGTCAACAAGAGATAAGGGCTCAGCCTGAGGACAGTCCTTGAGGGCTGAGGGACTCGGGGAAGGGGGCCCTTGAGGACAGCAGTGTTTGAAGAATGTCAGGGAGACCTGGGAGCTTGGGGACAGAGCCAGGGCAAGGGGTTGGGAACAGGTCAGTTAGAGGCCACAGCACTGGCTGGGAAGAACAGACCTGGAGATGCAATGTTGGAGGGAGGCCCCGGGCTGAGGGGGTGCCAGGGACAATAGGCAGCGTTGGCACCCTGGAGCCTTGAGGGACTTTAAGTTTTATTCCAAACACATGTGAAGGAAAGGAATGGCAGCCCATGCGGCCACATTTCTAGGACAGCCTCTCTCTCCTAGGCAGGCGATGACCTTGAAATATTCTACCTCTACCAGAGTACCGCCTCACCTCTGCACCACACACAAGGGCACATGCATGTGCCTGTGCATCCCCCCCACAAGACATACCAACACATGCACACAATGTATGCGCATGTACACATACATACATACACAACACATATAACACATGCACATGCATACACAATAAACACACGTGCACACATACCCCTCATTTAAGACATATACATGCATATATAGCTGCACACACAAGACACTCATGTGCACCAACATATGCACACAATACATGCACACCACACATTCATGCATGCATATCACATGTGCACACAGACAACACACATGTCTGCTTATACACACCCACATACCAGCAGCAGCATCTGGGAGACAGGAGAGAAAAGTCAGAGGACAGGGAGGTCTGAGAGGCACCTCCTTCTTCTTTATTCGGAGGAGCCACAAGTCCTGAAGGTTCAAAGTGACAGCAAGTGACACTTCTGGAGTCACTGGGGTCCCTTAGGTCACAGAGCCCCTCTTTAGAGACAGAATTCAAGAGGGCTGGAGAGAGAAACTTATAAATGCAGGCACTGGACTCCTGTCCCCAACACAGTCAAGAAAGACACTTGGCCCAAGTCACAAATGTAAGAAATGGTGGGGGGGTCAAGACTTGAGTCCTCTTCCTGCCCTCCGCCCAGCCTTGGCTAGCTCAGTGTTGACTGCCTCTCTGTCTCTCTGTCCTGCTCCAACTCATCAGCAATATTGAAAACTCAGAATCCCAAACTCCTCAGTTTGGGATTCCCTGATGGGGTGGGGTTTCTCCCTGCCCTGAGGGCTGAGACAGCCCGGCTGACTGGGCCCGGGAGCCAGCTGGCTGGTCAGATGGGCCACAGACACAGGACAGGGGCGGCAACTGCAGCAAGCTTGCAAGCTTGACCGCTCTGCTCAAAGAATGTTCGAGAGAGCATCCTGAAGGCTCCTCTTCCCATCCGCGGGAGGTGCCACCACAGGTGGGGAGAAAGACACGTGTAGCCTCTCCCCGCTTGGAGCCCAGTTGACTGTGGAAGAACACCTTGCCCACACTGTTGCTGCGGGAGATGGCATGTTTGAGATCAGAGCGAGGCCAGTGTCCTAGTTTTCTTTCCGTTGCTATGATGAAGCACTTTGACCAAAATCAACTTAGGGGAGGAAAAGGTTTCTTAAGCTTACAATTCCAGATCTCCATCCATCATCAAGAAGTCAAAGCAGGAAGTAAGGCAGGCACGTGAAGGGCTGCCCGGTTACTGTTCTGCATGGCAGTGACCCCTGACCAGGGAACTCAGGTCACAGACAAAGAACTCCGTCAGAGGATGCTGCTGGCTGGCTGGCTCTCAGCCTGGCCTGTACTCAGCTAGGTTCTTTATATTTATTTATAGGTCCATCTGCCTAGGGATGGTGTCGCCCAAAGTGGGCTCCTCCTACACCAGTAGTCAAGGCAGTTTTCCATAGACATGCTCACAGGACCGTCTGACGTAGGCAATTTCTCAGTTGAGGTTCTTCTCTCTCATGAGTGTTTTCAGGTCGAAAATTAAAACTTAACTGGTAAGTCGGCCACTTTACAGGACACTATGACTCAGAGTGACACCCCAGCCAGCTCAGAAACCCACTGGGCTTTTAGAGATAGGAACTGCTGCTGAACATCAGACCTGACTGGGGCAGGACCCGCCCTCCCTCTTCCTAGCAGGCATTTAGTTCCTAGTGACTGCCTGCTGTCAGGCTGTCTACTGTGGGTCTAGGGCATACCTCAGAGCCTTGCCCAGATAGGATCCTGGTCCTCAGGGGCTTGTAGTCTATGGTGGAGCCCATCCTACGAGGAAGCCACAAGAGCAGAAGGTGCCAAGACTTCCAGATGGATTACAAAAGCCAGAGTTTCATTGGCATTAGAGATTCTCAAGACAGTTCTTGGTATAGCTACTGCCCGCCTCTGTGAGAGATGGACTCGCCCGCCCCACTCAGTGTGTGAGATGGAGCCACACCCATCATGACTTGCCGGTTCTCCAAAACTCATATTTAACAAGGTGTGTTTGCTTTTTGTTTGGTTTGCTTTGTTTTGGCTACAATCCTCCTGCCTCAGCTTCCCAAGGGTTGGGATTACAGGCTTGTGCCACAACATTGGGCTTCAAATTTTGGGTTTTATTTGTAGTCTGGCAACTGTATGAAGCTAGGTGTATGTACCTAGCACCTTCTATAGAAGCCCCTCTTTAGAATCCTGGATTCGGATAAACTGAGGCACATGCCTATATGCCCACATGCATACTGCTTAGGGTTGTCTCTGGTTTGCCTTGGAAAGGTGTTCTCTCTCTCTCTCTCTCTCTCTCTCTCTCTCTCTCTCTCTCTTTCTTGTGTGTGTGTGTGTGTGTGTGTATGTGTTTGTGTGTGTATGTGTTTGTGTGTATGTGTTTGTGTGTGTATGTGTGTGTGTGTATGTGTGTGTATGTGTTTGTGTGTGTATGTGTTTGTGTGTATATGTGTATGTGTTTGTGTATATGTGTGTGTATGTGTGTGTGTGTATGTGTGTGTATGTGTTTGTGTGTGTATGTGTTTGTGTGTGTATGTGTTTGTGTGTGTATGTGTTTGTGTATATGTGTGTATATGTGTGTGTGTATGTGTGTGTATGTGTTTGTGTGTGTATGTGTTTGTGTGTGTATGTGTGTATGTGTATGTATGTGTATGTGTTTGTGTGTGTATGTGTTTGTGTGTGTATGTGTTTGTGTGTATGTGTGTGTATGTGTGTGTATGTGTGTGTATGTGTTTGTGTGTGTATGTGTGTGTGTGTATGTGTTGTTTGTGTGTGTATGTGTTTGTGTGTGTATGTGTGTGTGTGTGTGTGTAAATACATGCAAATGTTCATAGAGGCCAGAGGTCAAAGTCAGGCATCTTCCTCCAGTACATCATGTTCTGGTTTTGCTTGTTTTGTTTTGTTTTGTTGTTTTTGGAGGGTTTCTCTGTGTAGCCCTGGCTGTCCTGGAACTTGCTCTGTAGACCAGGCTGGTCTTGAACTCAGAGATCTGTCTGCTTTTGTAGTGCTAGGATTAGAGGGGTGTGCCATCGCAGCGCTGACTTCCTCCCCCCCCAGACTTTTTTTCTTTTTCTTTTGTCTTTCTTTGAGACAGTGTATCTCTCTGAATGTGGCGCTCACAGACCCTGCTGGCTGGCTGGCCAGTGGGCCCCAGTGACCTGCCTGTCACCAACTCTCAGAGCTAAGGTTATGCAAACGGCCAAACCTCAGTTTCCTTAGAATTGCCATCTTTTCAGGGCCCCCCCCCCCCCCCCCCCCCGCCAAAAAACCATACACAAGATGCTATTTGAGCTCAGATCTAAAGCATGGAAAGGGAAGAGAAAAGCTGTTCTACTATGGGAAGGATGAGGATTGGGCAAGAACCAGGCCAGGCAGGGCACAGCATCCCTAACCTCGAACAGAGGACATTCACTGCTCGGGCAAAGAACAGGGCTTCACAGAGAAGGCAGATGTGAAGCTGGCCCTGAGCGCCCCAGGTCAGCTGGCAGAAACAAGGTGACACAGAGCACCCCAAATTGGGAACAAGATGGCCTCTTTCTCCTGGCAACCCAGGCAATATCCACCAAGTTCTGTACCCTGCTGCCCAGGAAGCACCCTGACAAGGGTTTGTGTTAAATGAGGAGACACACTTCTGAGCAAAACCAGGCTGAGGAGAGTAGCCACCGTGCTGGCCACTGAGGTAACCCATTGGGCTGTGCGTTTTACAGGCTCTGGACACATGCAGGGTAAACACAGCCATGCCCCTCACATCTACAGACAAACCTAGCAGAGGCAGGCATTCTCTTTCACTTTGGGAGGGCCTGGTCTGAATGCCTGGTGCTCCCAAACACCCGTGGCTGCCCAGCCTTCAGGGGTTGTAAGAAGGTGGACCCGGGGGTGTTTAGAGCCTGGGAAACAATTAAGGTTACACAAGGCAGGGGGAAGGAGATTCCTGGTGCCTTTACAAGGAGACAGAACAGACAGATACACACACATACACACACACACACACACACACACACATACACACCCAGAGAAAGAGAGAGAGAGAGAGAGAGAGAGAGAGAGAGAGAGAGAAACACTCTTTACTTCTCGCCAAGGGATGCTGAACTACCTTGGGACTCTGCCCCTGATGAGTGAGCCCTTGACCTTGCTTTGCCAGAACCTGGACAATGCAAACAAAACACCACATTTTTTTCTTTATAAAGCAGCCTGCCTCTGGTAGTCAGTTATAGTCAAAACAAACAAAAAGACTTGCATTATCTCATGTTCTATGAGGGCATTTTATTGAATGCTCTTGAATGACTGAGTGAATTAATGACAGAGTGAATTAATGACTGAGTGAATGAGGGTGGGTATTAAGATTCCATCCAGAAACTGTTGACTTCACACTGAGAAGTTTGTCAAGCAAGGAGACAAGCCAATCTTTCCCGGCCAAGTGGGAGGTCCACCCTTGGCACGGGCTCTGATACCTCAGCTGCCTGCCCCTTCAGAGTCTGTCCGGTCTCCCACCTGGGCACACAGTAGCTTGGCACCCAAGGCCGGTGGGGCCTGAAGCAGGTGAAAGTCCACAGTGCTGCCCCCATGTCCCGGACACAGCCTACCCTCTCCAGTCAGATCTCCTCATCTAACACATTAGGGTGGGTTGCAGCGAACAGAGAACAGGGTCTGTCTGTCTGTCCACTCAGAAAGGCTTCTGAAGAATGCCCCCTTGCCGACATCCCTGCAGAAGCGTGGGTGTGTCCTGGGATTCCTAGCTCGTGTGTTCCCACAGGGCTGACCAGGTAGAAAACAGAGGCATAGCACGTAAAAAAACTCCAGAGGGTGGTTAGAGAGACTCCTCCTCCGGAGAGCCGTGGGCTGCAGATGCATTTAGTGAGGTAGAATGTTGTATGTGGCCACTGTTAAGAGGAAAGCTAAATCTCAGGCTATAAATGGAAGTTGAGAGCAATAATTTGCAGATAAAATAAACAATGTTATTCAAGTCTCTTGACTTGTTGGTGACCATGGCACTCTTTGATTCTAAGGGTCTAAGGGCGTAAAATTGTGCCCACATCTCTGGGAAGCACAGAGCAGAGGGAAAATAGATAGCCTCTCTGGGGGTGTGAATCTGGAGGAGTCCTCAGGTCCCTGGTCACACCGGGGAACTTTGATCAGATTGGGGCAACCTTAGGCTGGGCAACTAGGACATGGGGCCTCCTAAAAAGTAGGAATGAGACCTCGCTTAACGCTGACAGGCCCAGCTAATAACCTCCCAGGCACAAGGTGGTGTGACAGACAAGGATGTTCAAGCCCTGGGGAGGAGGGGGCTGGTCCGTGGACTCTTCCAAAGCCCTCTGCTCCCTGCGTGACTAATCTCTGTAAGTGCTCCCACCTACCACACCACTGCAAACTGCCCACCAGCAGCAGCCTGCAGAGACCTCCCTGATGGGTGTGGGCCCCCAAGCGGATCTCCCATCAGGGCTGGTGCCTCTGCCTGCAGAGCCCAACAAGCATCATTTCTTCCTCTTGTCGAAGCCCAGAGCCTAACCCAAGGCACCGAGGAAGAGGGGGCTAGGGACCACGCCCCATCCCCACAGCCCACCCTCCTGGCTGGTGAGAGAGCTGGCAGAGTGGGGAATGGGGTTTACTGGTGCTGCTAAACCTGAAGACTTGGGTTTGGTTTCAGGACCCCACACAGTGGGCCAACTCTACAGGTTGTCTTCAGACTCTACACACTCATGCACCCTGAACAAACAGAAGGACACATCTTCACCACGGAGCAGCTGAGTCAGATCCAGTTGGCCCTGCACTAGGCAGTTTCTTTATTTGAAATGGATCGTTCTACTCAGAAAGGGTTGTGTGAAATAAAACAGGTGGGCTCACAGAAGAGAGTGACTGACGGGCTGTCCCAGGGGTCTCCCAGGAGGGCTGGGATGAGGCACAGATGCCCCTCACAAAGACTGCCCTGCAGTCCCTTTCTGAGTCCCCACACAGCGGTGCTGGCACCATGGGCTAGCTGGCTATGCCAGAGGCACAGACACACAGGCTGGTGGCATCCATCACAGATCCGTCACTTAGCCACAAGGTTCTCTGGGTCCCACGGGGCAGTGAGTTCTTCGTTTACATGGGCCCCAGCTTGGTCATGACCTGCTGAGCCTATAATGCTGTTATCCTTGGGGGGTCAGGCAAGCAGCCTGATGCACTGGTCAGTCCTGGGGTTCTCGGCTCCCAGACCCAGAGTGTGATGAGCCCTGGGTGGGGAGAAGGTGACTGACAGATGATTCTTCTGGGCTAAAGGCCTCCACATCAGCCTGGCAGAATCCACAGGGTCTCAGCAGAAGGCTGAAACGGGAGCGGAAGCCAGCCTTTGCAGCCTAGAGCAGGGCCTGGCCAAGTGCCCAGGCAGCCCAGGCAGCCCAGGCAGCAGGCAGACCCCCTCACCACACACGTTCGCACAAGGTCCCAGTGTCTTGCCCCAAGGAGCCCCGGAGGTCTTCCTGCTCTGGTCAGAGGGGTGGGCTGGGGCAGACCACTACCCTAGAGAGCTTTGTAATACAATCCCACCTTGATTCCTTGGCCTGGACCCCAAGGCACAAACAGGCAAAAGAAAGTGACCCCTACTCCCAAAGGGTTCTCAGTGCCTGAAACACAAAGCAATCACCAGGAGACACAGATGGTGCTGACTCAAAGAGATTTTTTCGACAGTGTGAAGTCCTGGCATTAACAGGAGCCAGCAGAAGGGAGCTGGGCACAGGGCATCCAGACTGGGGGTCAGGGGAAGGGGCCACGGAGCTGGGCACAGGGCATCCAGACTGGGGGTCAGGGGAAGGGGCCATGGAGCTGGGCACAGGGCACCAGACTGGGGGTCAGGGGAAGGGGCCACGGAGCTGGGCACGGGGCATCCAGACTGGGGGTCAGGCCCAGCTCTTTCTTTCTCTCTGAGTTGCAGCTTCGTTGTCTGCACTCTGAGCCTGATCCAGGGACCACCAAGGACAGGTGCTCTGTGAATCTTCTGACAGTACCCAGTGCCCAGGCTATCCAGGTAACTAGCCTGGGATATGTGCTGGCCACTAGTGAACACTATAGGCACATGAGTGTGCCAGGGGTCTGTGTGTGTGTGTGTGTGTGTGTGTGTCTGTCTGTCTGTCTGTCTGTCTCTGTCTGTCTGTCTCTGTCTCTCTTTTTCTCATGAGTGTGCCAGGGGTGTCTTTCTGTCTTTCTTTTGAACACACACACACACACACAAACACATTCTTTTTTTTCTCTTTTGATATAAGAGTCTCAGGTAGTCCCAGCTAACCTTAAACTCACTAAGTAGCTGAGGAGAATCCCGCCTTCACCTCCTGAGTGCTGGGATTACAGATATGTACCACACACCTAGCTGTATACATTTAAATTTTAAGAAAGAAGAAAACTTGAGCGGACAGTGGTGACGAACACCTTTCATCCCAGCACTCAGGAGGCAGCGGCAGGTGGATCTCTGAATTCAAGGGCAGCCTGGTCTAGAGAGTGAGTTCCAGGACAGCCAAGGCTACACCAGGGCTATACAGAGTAACAGAGAGACACACAGAGAGACAGACAGACAGACAGACAGACACACACACACACACACACACCATACACACACATACATATACATACCATACACATACACACTATGTACACCCACATACACACACTCTCATACACCACATACACACATTCACACACACACACCATACACACACACACCATACACACAGACACCACATACCACACACATATACACACTACACACACATATACATACCATATACACACACACTATATACACCCACATACACACATTCACACACACATGTACATACCACATATACATATACACATCACACACATTCATACACTCACACACTACACATATACACACACTACACATTCATATCACACATACATATACACGCATACACACACACTGTACACACTCACACATATACCACATACACACCACACACATAAAACACTCACACTACAAACACATATACACACTACACTCACCACACACACATACACATACCACACACATATATCATACACTCATATACTCCACATTCACACCACACATACATACACACATACATACACACTGTGCACACACATACAAGCACATTCACATCACACACACACACATACATCATACACACTGTATACTCTTGCACATATGCCACATACACACACGAGCACATACACACCACACACAAAACATACATACCACAAACACATATACATACTATACACATACATATCACACATACACAGACACATATACTGCCACATATACACATCATGCACACTATGCACGTGCATGCACGTGCGTACAAACACACACACCAGGGGAGTTGCAACAGGAGTCACCCGCCCCTGCGGCTGTGCACCTGGAAGGTGGGGCACCAGATGCAGGCAAAGGAGGCTGGGACAGGCAGAGATGGGGCTGGGCTCTAGAGCAGGGTGGGGAATGCCAGGGTGCAGCCGCCCATACGCCACATAGTCATCAAATATAGTCAGGCCTAAGTGCCAGTCACCGTGCAAGACCAGGCACAACACGGCCCTGTAACGGGCTCAGCCAGGTAACAGGGAGGTGGGATCCGGCAAGCCAGGTGGGTTGCATGGGGACCTCGTGCCTTCCTTTCCACTGGTGACAAGCTGGAGGGTTCCCAAGTGGCAAGATCTGCCCTGTGACTGGCAGTTTTGAAACTCGGTTTCATGTTTGCTTCATGGGGTGTTAGATACAGAGTGTATATATGGATGCGTTGCCTGAGCAAGCGGAGGTCGGAAGACAGCCTCCAAGAGTCCCTTATCTTCTCTGCCACGTGCATCCCGGGCATCGAACCAGGTCGCCAGGTTTAGCACCAAGCACTTTGGCCCACGGAGCCCTGCTGTTTGCCTTGGCCTACGATTTTTAAAGCACTGACTTGTTTCTGTGTAGGGAAGGGCTGGAGGGGAGAGAGGATGAGGTGGGGACGTGTGTGTTCTATGAGGGTGCGGTTAGACCAGGGCAGCTGGATTTCCATGTGAGCTCCCATGTTAGAGCAGAGCTCACACGCACGCGGGGAAGAGCTGGGCCTCTCTAGGAGAAAAACAAGAACATGGTGATCCCGCTTACCCCAGAGAGCACCAGGCAGCGGCAGGAGCAGTCTAGAGCTAAGTTAGACAGAAAGGGCTGGGAGTCTGCAGGACCTGTGGCCAAGGTCGGGATACTCAGCCTCAGGGACTGGGGAAGTCTTCCAGGGACAAGACAAACAGGAGAAGAGAGGGTGACACTCACGGTGGCCATGCCAGGTAAACAGGAGGAAGGGGGGGCAGGTCACGGTTAGTCTTGGGCTCCTCAATGAGCTAGGCAGTGCCAGAGAGAGAGAGAGAGAGACAGAGAGACAGAGACAGAGAGACAGAGACAGAGACAGAGAGACAGAGACAGAGAGAGACAGAGAGAGACAGAGAGACAGAGACAGAGAGAACTCTCCCATGGAGTGGTCAGGAGAAGGCTAAAGCTGGGGGTGGCTGTGGGGACTGACAGTCTCAGAGGAGGAGCCGGCTGGTGGTTCTGGAGAGAGAGAGAGACGAGGCTGTGCTGAAGACTGAGGAGGGACTTAGGTCACTGGCCAATTCCCAGTGCACGGAGAGGTCGTCCACTGCCTCTCCTTGTTGGTTTTGTTTTTGTTTTCTTTGGTTTTGGTTTTGGTTTTTTGAGACAGGGTTTCTCTGTGTAGCCCTGGCTGTCCTGGAACTCACTCTGTAGACCAGGCTGGCCTCGAACTCAGAAATCCGCCTGCCTCTGCCTCCCAGAGTGCTGGGATTAAAGGTGTGCGCTGCCACCGGGCGCTGCCACCATCACCCGGCTTGTCCACTGCCTCTCTATCCATCAGCTGACAGGCACTTGGATAGGCCGGGACCAGGATGTCATTGAGAGCCCATTTCTTTGAGGATATGCCCAGAAGGAGTGTCTACCAAAATGTCTGACAGAGCCAGTTAAGGGAGGGAGGACTTACCTGAGTTGTGGTTTCAGAAGTTTAGTTCATGCCTGGAGGTGGTGCTGCACGCGCTTTGAGGCAGAGGCAGGCGGATTTCTGATTCGAGGCCAGCCTGGTCTACAGAGTGAGTTCCAGGACAGCCAGGGCTACACAGAGAAACCCTGTCTCAAACATCACCCCCCCCAAAAAAAAAAGAAAGAGAGAAAGAAAGAGAGAGGGAGAGAGAGAGAGAGAGAGAGAGAGAGAGAGAAAGAAAGAAAGAAAGAAAGAAAGAAGGAAGGAAGGAAGGAAGGAAGGAAGGAAGGAAGGAAGGAAGGAAAGAAAGAAAGAAAGAAAGAAAGAAAGAAAGAAAGAAAGAAAGAAAGAAAGAAAGAAAGAAAGAAAGAAAGAAAGAAAGAAAGAAAGTTTAGTTCACTCATGGTGGCAGGAAACAGGAAAGGGAGGGAGGAGTGAGGGGGAAGGAGGGGGAAAGGGGGAGGGGGAAGGGGAGGGGGAGGGGGGAGAAAGGGGTGGGGAAGGGGGAAGAGAGGGGGAGATAGAGGAACAGAGGGGGAGATAGAGGGAGAGAGGGGGAGGATAGAAGGAGAGAGGGAAGGGGGAGGGAGGGGAGGGAGACTGCCAGCTGGCTCTCCATCATCTCCCCTTATTCCATCTGGGGCCCAGGTTTGCTTTGGTCTCATCTCCTCATGTGTCCTCTGCAGTCACTCCCGAGCGCACCTCTGAGTCTCGGCCCCCTCACCACTGGCCTCATAAACGCACGTGCCACCACACCGGGTTTATACCCGGGCACTGAGGATCTGACTCAGAACCTCATTCTTCTGTCCCAAGTACTTCACCAACAGTGCCACCTCCTCGTCTCCTTGGTTTTTAAAAAGTGTGTGTGTGTGTGTGTGTACGAGTGTGTATGTATGTATATGCCGCTGCGCATGTCTGGCAGTCAGAGGGCTTGGTTTCCTCCTTTACCTTGGTGAGTTTTCTGTTTTGGGGGGGCAGGGTCTCTTTAGTTTCTGCTGGGCTGTGTATACCAGGCTAGCAGGCCTATGAGCTGCTACCGTCTCTGCCTTCCATCTTGCCCTAGGCTGCATTGACTATGTCACCATACCCGGCCCCACAGCCAGCTTTTGTACGTGGGCAGAGAGGACATTTTGCATAGGAAGGGCAGCTTGAGAGGAACAAGGACCCTGGAAGGTGCTGAGCCCGGGGAGGAGGCAGTGAGTCAGCACTCGGAGCAGGCGCAGGAGTGTAGCTGGAGATGAGGCTGGAAATGGCTGGGTGAGGCTGACTGATGGGCGCTAGACAGCCTGAGAGACTGCGGGAGCTCCTGCAGGGCTGAGAGCAGAGCAGAGCAGAGCAGGATCACAGCTAGACACGGGCTAATCAGGACAGGGACACAGTGACCACTGCCTCCTGCTACGGAGAAGCGTATCCCATCTGCCTGGGGCTAAGCTAACCTTGGTCTGCAGTTCCTCCTTGTACCTGGTCCTGTGGGTCCTTCCAGCAGGTGGGGGAGCGGGGCTGACACATGGTATGGGACACAAGGAAAATGGTCTTTAATACAGTAAGAACACACTTCCTCACAGTTCTGAAGGGCAGAGGTCAAGGTGTCAACAGGCCTAGGACCCCTCAAAGCCTCATAAAGCTAGCGTAGGGGCTGTGCCCGGGTAGTGGGTGACTTCACTCTCTCACATCCCATTGGTGAGAGCTGAGTCACGTGCCACTTGTCAGCAGGGAAGTCTGGGAAATGTAGTCCAACTGTTTGCAAGCTTCACAGAGATGAGAGATCTGCTGACGGCAGTTCCACAGGCCACAGCAGGCTGGCAAAGGGATTTGTCTGGGTAGAGGTTCATAAGCTTTGAGAACTTTTCATAGCTACATTTCTCTGAATTTTTCAAATATCCTGAAGGAACCACCAGTCTTTACAGGGAGAAAAACATAGGATTTTTAAAATTAACAAATAAACATTCAAGTGTGTGTGTGTGTGTGTGTGTGTCTGTTTGTCTGTCTGTCTGCCTGTGTCTGACTCTGTGTGTGTCTGTCTGTCTGCCTGCCTGTGTCTGACTCTGTGTGTGCATGTGTGTGTGTGTGACTCTGTGTGTGTGTATGTGTCTGTCCATCTGTCTGTGTCTACCTTTGTGTGTGTCTCTTTGTCTGCCTCTGTGTATATGTGTGTGTGTATCTGTCTGTGTCTGACTTTGTGTGTGTGTATTTGTGTGTGTGTCTGTCTGTCTGTGTCTACCTCTGTGTGTATGTGTGTCTGTCTGTCTATGTCTACCTCTGTGTGTTTGTCTGTCTGTTTGGTCTATATCTGTGTGTATGTGTGTCTGTCTGTGTCTACCTCTGTGTGTGTATGTCTGTCTGTCTGCCTGTCTGCCTGTGTCTGACTGTATGTATGTATGTGTGTGTCTGTCTGTCTGTCTGCCTGTGTCTGACTCTGTGTGTGAGTGTGTGTGTGTGTGTGTGTGAGAGAGAGAAGCCAGAGGCTGAAGTTAGGCATCTCCGTTTAGTGCCCGTCTTACTTTTGAGACACTCAGTTCTCTCGGATTGGCCAGCGAGTCCCGAGGAGCCTGCTGTCTCCACCCACCAGTGGTGGATTACAGGTCTGCACCGTGGCACCCTGCTCTTTATGCGGATGCTGAGACTCCAAATTGAGGTCCTCATATTGTACAGCAGGCACTTTACCAACGGGGCCATCTCCCGAGCCCCGACAGGCTTTTTAATGGCCTAGCTTTGGTGTTAGAACCGCAGGTCACACAAGAGACAGTGGACGCGCCTTCCATCTCTGGCTGCCTAGGTGACTTCAACAGATGTGGTAGATCACCAGGCTACAATCAGCTAAAGCCCGAGTGCGGATATAGCTCGGTGGTAAAGTGCTTGCTTAGCAGGTGGGAGGTCTTAAGTTCAGGTCCCAGCACCAGGAAAAACAGAGACAGAAAAGTGCGGGGCTTATCTTCCATTGCAGTCCCGACTCCACCCGCAGCTGTGAACCCCCTGCCCAGCGAGCATGTCTCTGCCTCACAGATGGAGCCTTCTCTCTGCAGCCTTGTGGGCAGGATGAATAAGAACGCTCCAGGCCTCTTCGGGAAGGATCTCCACAGGGCTCGGATGCAGCTCAGGGCGGAGCGCTTGCCTAGCATGTGCAAAGCCCTGGGTACCATCCCCACATCACCAAGAGGGATTCAGACAGTAGGGCCCCATCCTCTATTTTCATCAACCACCACAGACTCATCCTCTAGAGGTGCGGTTCCCAGCCTGTGGGTGCTAACCCCACGGGGGTCACTTATCGGATATCTGAAAACCAGACATTTGCACTACAATTTATAACAGTAGCAAAATTACAGTTATGAAGCAGCAACGAAATAATGTTATGGTCAGGGAGGGGTGTCACACCAACATTGAGGTGCTGTATTAATCTTTCAAGGCATTAGGAAGGTTGAGGAGCAGCAGGTTCACCTTCCGGGCAATGGGGGACGTGAACATTGGGATTATTGTCACTATCATGTCATCGACAAGATGAAAGCCAGGGCCGAGGACACAGTGCAGCTGGCAGGGGGTGGCCGGGTGCACCAAACCCTGAGTTCTGTCCCCAGTATGGCAGAAAACCAAGTGCGGAATCTCAGTGTCAGGAGGTGGAGGCTGGAGGATCCAGAATTCCAAGTCACCTTCAGCTACACAGCAGGTCTAGGCCACACGAGACTGTCTCAGGTAAATAAACAAGCAGATACAGTGGGAGAGAAACACAGAGGACGGACGGCAAGATGGCTCCGTTGCTGAAGATGCTTGCTACAGAAGCCTGAAGACCTGAGTTTACTTCCCCACGTGGGAGGAGAGAGCCAGTTTTCCCAAGTCATCTTCTGACCTCCACATGAATACCATGGTATGCATGCACCCACACTGGAGCACGCATGTACACACACACACACATTCAAGAAAATAAAAACAAAGAGCAGGCCTCACAGAGCCTTTCTGAGAATTAGGTTAGAAGATTAAATGAGAACAGGTTTTCACACTCCTGGTGCCTGGCTCAGAGACGCAGCACAGCATACAGCGGCCTCAGCCATCTCTACATCCTGTTTCCGGTCTACACTGTCCTGCATTCTCCTGAGTGGCCCTTCTGTGCCTCCTGCCAGCTCACTCTCCTGAGGTTCCTGCTTCCTATTTCTCAGAGACAAGACAATGAGAGACTGTGCCCCACCCCTCCTGCCCCGTGCTCCAGGACCCTTCCTGCCTCTGGAAAAGCATCTAAGAGCTTCCCCAGAGGTCCTCCGCCTTCCTCCCTTCAGCCATCACTCCTCCCATCAGCTTCTCCCCCAACCAGAGCTTTGTCAGGGATAAGAGTGTGCCGGGGCTGCCCTCAGTGCCAGTCCCCAAGCTCTCTCTCTGCTCCCTCCATTTTGTTGCATGGCAATACCATGCACCTGCTGTCTCTGCTGCTTCTCCTCTCTCTTCCCAGGTCCAGCCGGTCCCCTGCTCCCACACCACTCACACTGCGGTCAACACGACCAGTCAGTTGGGGACCCAGAAGTCAGTTTCCATCCTCTGTGACCCAGAGCAGCCCATTGGCAAAGGCCAGCACTCTCTTCTTCATATCCATAAACACAGCCTCACCCAACCTCATCTAACCACGCCCAGCCTCAACTAACCACACCCAACCACGCCCAGCCTCGCCCAACCACGCCCAACCATGTCCAAGTTCGCCATGCCTTCCACAATCCCTCCCTCTGTCAGTTCTTTCCAGCACCTATATATGACCTTAATACTGGAGTCACCAAGACTCATCCTCAGGTCCTGCTCTGCCCTGAATTGTGTCCCTAAAAGAATGTCCCAGCATACTCCTCAGCCTTTCAGAGAAGGACATTCCGACCCATGAAGCATCATGAATGAACCTTAAGGACAATATGCAAAACGAAATAAACTAGACACGCCTAAAGGACAGATGCCATTATAGGCTTCTAGGGCCGTGAGATTCAGAGAAAAAACATACTGCCCCCCCCCCAGGAGTCGGGGAGGGACAGGAGGAGCATGCTTCACAGGCCTTGGGCAAGGACAGCCATGACAGCTATGACACTGCTGGCTGCCCCTGAGCTGCCTGCTGAGGAGCCACTAATATGGGGGATTTTGCTCATTCCCTGGTGTCTTCCTTTGTTTTCCTGTTGCTATGACAAAATATTTTGACATGCCAAGCATGGTAGTGCCCACCTTTTATCCCAGCACTCCAGAAAGGCAGAGGTAGGTGGACCTCTGTGAGTTCCAGGCCAGCCTGGGCTACATAGTGAGTTCCAGGCCAGCCTGGGCTACGCATAGTGAGATCCTGTGTCAAATACACAAAAATAACTGATGGAAGCAACTCAAAGGACCAAGGGTGTATTTCAGCTCACAATCTGGGGTACAGTTGTCATGGTGGGGAGGGCGAGGTGGGAGGAGCTGGTCACATGGAATCCATAATCAAAGACCACAGCGATGAGTGCATGCTAGCCCTCAGGCTGCTCTCTGTGCTCTACTGTCTGGATTCCCTGACCTCGGAAGTGGTCCCACCCACTGTCAGAATGGGTGTCCTCACACCCGATAACATGGGACAGGCCAGAGGCCATATCCCTCATCGTTCTAGTCTGTCAAGTTGACTATAATAGCCACCACGTGATCTAACTCTGGCTCTGCCCACCCTGTCCCACAGATCTCAGGCTTACCCTGGGCCATCACTGGCTAACCTTATAAATTTGCTGGACGCTTCTCATGCTCTCCCTGTCCCCATCTGTGAAGTGAAGGAACTAAGGACCACTCCAGCCTTCTCACGGCAAGTGCGATTCGGCCCCCTGTGCGCAGCAGTAGCCATGGATAAGCAGAGATTGAGACTGTGTCAAACTGCCTGCCTTTCTACAGCCATGGCTCATGGGAAGGCCGTTGGCTGTAGAGATATTATTATCTATGGGTCTCGACGGCGGCACTAAGGCCCCGCTTCTGCTTGTGAAGCTTTCGTGTGTCTCCCGCAGCCCCTGAACCCAGAGCTTGGCATCTCTGCTTTCCTTTGTTCCCTGTTCTCAGCAGCAGCGAAACCATTTTCTAGGCTCCTGTGGGTCCAGGCCTGTAGAGACCGCAGGAGACATGGGGCAAATAACAGCTGGTTCTGAACCCTATGACTCAGGTGGGCGTTTGCTCCCATAGCGATGGGACACAGGTCCAGCCACCAGCGGGAGAGAGCAGACTCCAGGGTGCCAGAGTCTGAGAAAGCCCCAACGGTTCAGGCCCTGGGAGCAAGAGCTCTGCTGGCCTCAGCCCCCTCAGCCTCTCCCTCTTCCACGGGCACTGGACACGGCTGAGCTGGGCGGATGGAGGCCGTACTGAAGGCAGACAGAGCCCTCACGTCGTCCCACTGGCCTAGCTTCCAGGGAAGGACCTGGTGCTGCAGAGAGGTGACATCCCTTAGGACACAGAGGAAGTCAGTAGCTGAAGGCCTTAGGCAGTTCCCCGGCCTCACAGCCAGCCCTTTGTCCACTGATCCTTATGGAGAGGTAAACAGCACAGTGCAGGGGGCAGGGGAGGGTTGCTCAGTGGTTAGAGCACTTGCTGCTTTTTGCAGAGGACCTGGCTTTGGTTCCCAGCATCCTCATGGGGCTCACAACCACCTGGCACTCTAGTTCCAGGGGATCTGACAGCCTCTTCAGGCCTCTGAGGGCACCAGGCATCCACATGTGCAGTCACACACTCATAAAATTGAAATAAATCTTTAAGCAAAAGAGTCTGTTTGTCATGATAGTCAAAGCATGGTGTGGTGGTAGTGGACTGTGTCAGCGGAGGACTCCCACCCACTGGGGAGGACATCTCTACGAACCAACGTTGTTGGAAGAGGAAAGTGGGGGACAGGAAACAACCTGTGACTCTCAAGGCTGCAAGCAGTGAGGAGGGAGGGCTCATTTAGGAACCAAACTCCTAATATCTCCCCGCCATGCGTCCTTAGAGCCAGAAGCACCCCCTTATAGGACTGCCAGCCCCTCAGCCCTCAGTTCCTCTGCCTTCAGTTCCTAGAAGAGAATGAAAGGAGGCGTGGGGCGGGGCAAGGGGCGGTGACAAGGCATGGGGCGGGGCATGGGGCGGGGCATGGGGCGGTGACCGCTTCACAGTTCTGGAGCCTCACATTCCAGGATATGAGCCACTCCCTTTTCTTTTGACAATTTTGATGTCAAAATTTTTATAATCATAGCCAGGCGTGGTGGTGAACACCTTTAATCCCAGTGTTTGGGAGGAGAAGCCTCTTAGTTCGAGGCCAGCCTGGTCTACAGAGTGAGTTCCAGAGCAGCCAGGGCTACACAGAGAAACCCTGTCTCAAAAAAAAAAAATTACAAACATGAAAATGTATTTGAGAGCACACAGCACCACAGACCCTGTGGAGAGGCCAAAGGCCCACGGCAGGAGTGGTCTCTCTGCTCCCGCCACGCCTGTTCCAGAGACTGAATTCAGGCTCTCAGGCTTTGCAGCAAACACTGTCATCCACTGAGCCATCTCGCCAGCCCTCCAGTTCTTTTTATTTTGGTAAAATCCACACAACACAAAAGTTACTGTTAGAGCCACAGTGAGTCTGCAGTTCACGGTGTTTAATCCACACTTGACTTTTGAAAACAGAACCTCCAGCTTCCACATCCTGCCGGGGCAGGCCCTGGGAGGGCTGGGGATGACAATCGCTTGGCTGGGCAGTGAGGAAAAGGAAACAGGAAGGGTCCGGAAGGAAGGAAGCGGCTTCACAGCCGCCTGCCCAGCCCCACCCAAGTCCTCACCAGCCCCGCCTCCTCCGGGAAGAGCCACCATGCCTCACCTCAACAACAGCTGGGGCTTGGCCCCTGTCCCCCTCCAAGCAGGAATCACGAGGCACTTCCCTGGCCTGCAGTCTATTAGAAAGCCAAGTATGGTCAACCTGAGGAGTCCTAGGTCCTTATCAATAAAGCCGGGAGCAGGTGAGGGCTGGATTCTCCAGCTAGTCTGAGAATATATGTAAAACAAGCTTGGAGATGTCACCAAGGGGCTTCCAGTGTCAGCAGCTTCCGGTATGAGCGCCTACTAGTGCCGTCACTGCATCATGTGTGTCCTGGCAAGGGACGGACTCTTCCACCTACCCTTCATGCCCAGTGAGTTTTCTTCAGCATCCTTAGACCAAGACCTTGAGCTTCAGTACAAGGTCACAGGGTCCCCATGGCTCCAGGACCAAGGTCACGGTGAGCTCTGTGGCCAAACAAACAACACACAGGACTGTGAGGGGACAGGCAAGGCCTCTGTGCTCTCCAGACTAATAAACAATAAGAACATTTAGAGGGCAGTGGAAGGGGCCAGGTCAGGGTCAGTCAAGGCTTCCCAGCTTCCTCGGGGACCGAAAGATCCAGCGTGGAACCACCGGGCACAAGCCAGGAGGTGGCAAACACCCTGGGATATACAGGAAACAGGACGTCATTTCAAATTCAGGGAACAAAGGGACCAGGATAGAAGAAGGAAGGGTCTGGGGGAGCCCAGTGGGTGGGGCAGATAGGAGAGGGAAGGGTCTAGGGGAGCCCAGTGGGTGGGGCAGATGGGAGAGAGTTGGGTCTGGGGGAGCCCAGTGGGTGGGGCAGATCGGAGAGGGTAGGGTCTCTGGGAGCCCAGTGGGTGGGGCAGATGGGAGAGGGTAGGGTCTCTGGGAGCCCAGTGGGTGGGGCAGATGGGAGAGAGTAGGGTCTCTGGGAGCCCAGTGGGTGGGGCAGATCAGGGTTTGTGTGTCCAAGCGCCATTTTGGCTCTCCTTGCAGGTAGAAGAGGCTGCAGGTACACTTTAGAGTGCTGGCCTGTGATGAGAGGAGACCTGAAGTGTGCAGGCACCACCGCAGGCATTGTGGGAGAAAGACATGGAAGGGAAAGAGGTTTGGGGGAGTTAGGGGTGGCAGGGGTGTTGAGAGGTGAACTGGTTAGCAGAACAATGTCCCCAGCCTCAGCCCTGGGGTGCACAGATGGCTTGTTTCACAGAGAAGGAACAGAGGCAGCTCACCAGCCTTTGAGCTGCGGGGTTATTCTAGATCCAGGGGCTCTGAAATGGGGAAGCAGGTAACGGAGTGAGTGAGTGCCCGAGCAAGGCCAAGGAAGGCAGTCAGTGGGTGGGCTCTCTGCTTGGAAAAAGGCAAGGGGGTGAACACACACACACACAAACACACACGAAAGAGAGGGGGAGGGAGAAGAGAGGCAGAGAAAGAGACAGAAACACAAAGAGATTGCATAAAGAACCCACTGCTCTCTCTCTCTCTCTCACACACACACACACACACACTAGAGAGAGAGAGACAGAGAGACAGAGACAGAGAGATACTGCAGAAAGAACACAGTGCTAACACACACATGTATGCACTGCCAAAGGAACCCAGTCTCACTCTCTCTCTCTCTCTCTCTCATGTGTGTGTGTGCATGCGCACGCACACACACACATAAGAGAGAGAAGCAGAGACAGAAACAGACACAGAGACTGCAGAAGGAACTCAGTGCTAACACACACACACACACACACACACACACACGCACAAGAGAGAGAGCGTGCCTGCAGAAGGAACCCTGTCTCTCTGTCACACACACACACACACACACACAAGAGAGAAGCAGAGACAGAAACAGACACAGAGACTGCAGAAGGAACTCAGTGCTAATACACACACACACACACACACAAAAGAGAGAGCGCGCCTGCAGAAGGAACCCTGTCTGTCACACGCACACACACACACACACACACACACACACACACACACACACACACGGGAACCTGCAGAAGGAACCCAATGTTGCTGCACACCTTGAATTCACCCAGATTTGACCTCTGACCTGTAGAACTCTGCTGTTGTTTTATGACACTAAATCTGGAGTGATTTGATATGGTAGCCACGAAGGGCTGCAAGAGGAGAAATGGGGGTGCGAGAGGACACAAGTCCGTACCCCACAGCGCTGGGGCCAGAGCCCAGGAGCGCCCCACCGGAGAGGATGCCTGAAGACAGTAAAAGCGGACGCATGGGTCAGAGAGAGAGGTCTTGGTGAAAACGTCCCCACAACTGCTTGGATCTCATTTTTTCACGCATTGAAACAACCACGCTGGGAAAGCATTCCTTACTAGAACTAGCCAGGCAAAACAACACAATTTGAACCTCATCGTTGAAGTCAAGGTGGGCTGAGATGCCCAGGGCCAGGAGGTGTGAGTAGGGAGTCTGCGAGTTCAGTCATAAAAGATGCTCGCCTGTGGGGTTTTCCTGGAGGAGAGACAGTAGGTGGGGCCGGTTCTGATCCTTTCCCACCTCACTCTCCCATTATTTGTTTGTTTGTTTGTTTAATCCCTCTTCAAGCTATAATGAGGGAAGCGAGGTTTCCAGCAGGCGGGAGGCGCGCGGCTCCCAGCCTCTCCGCCTGACTTCGTCTCTCCACCGGGCTTCGTCCCCCATTGCCTCCCCGTCTTTGTCTGGCTCCCGCGCTGCCGCGCACATGGTCCCCTGTCAAATTCCGGGCGGCTCCGTGGGACACGTGTCGGGAAGCCAGCAGCGCCGCAGGTCTCGTGTAACCATGGAAACCGAGGCCAATGGGAGGCCCCGCTGTCCGCGTTGGGCGGAGCCTACAGCGCGGAGGGTTGGACTTGGGCGTGGCCAGGAGGACTAATGAGCTGGAGATTTGGGTGTGGTTTGTGTGTCATTCAAAAGAAGATCAGACCTGTGGCAGTCCGCAGTGCGGAGGCCGCCCACCAGGCGTCCTGCACCACGTGGTTTTGATGACATCCTCGGTACTGGGAATTGCTTTGCTTATAAACTCTAAGGTTAAGATTCAAGAGTTTTACAGAACCAGGGTGCAGGCCACCAGCCACCCTAAGCCACGGACACGTGACCAGACAAACAGACAGACACACACACACACACACACACACCCGAGTTCTTCAGCTTGGTTGTGAGGCGCTAGGTTAGCTGATGCTCTTATAACCCAGGTCCCCCGCCACCCTCCAGGAACTAGATACTCATTCTGAGGCAGGAAACCCATCTTCTCAGGAGTGAGGAGACCCTGGGACCCTGTCAAAGCTGGGCTCAGTGTGTCTGTCAAGGAAGTGGGAAGAGGAGACTGGAACCTGTCAGCCAATACAGTCTGTCCCCATTGCAACAGGCAGGCTGAGCATCAGGGGTGGAAGTCCCAGTGCCCAGATCTAAGCCAGGATGGGAGTGGGTATCGTGCCCATCAGCCAGGGATCCATGATAGCATTTTTGCCTCTGGATCAAAAATGTAACTGAGAATCTGAAACAGGGTGATATGGTTCTTCTAAGGAAGCCCAAGAATGTTCACTGGCAGCAAAAGCAGAAGACAGACTGTTCAGGGGGGACATGGAGTCTGGTAAGCTAGATTGTCAAGTCCAGCACAGGGCCAGGGACAAACATCCTCTCCGTGGGATCTTCTGTTAGCCTGACTCACTTCTTCCACGAAGGAGTCTGTCCACTCATTCATCCTGCAGATTTCTGCAGGTCAGCTGGATGCTGGGCGCTCTGCTAAGAACTGGGCGGCAGCAATGAGCGAAGCATTGCTGTCTGCACGAAGCCACTATCTGGTCAGGGAGACAGACATTAAAGACATAAGCAGGCAAGCAAATGCATACCCCAAGCACCCGTGAGTGAGGAGGGGGCCGGAGCAGGGGTAGGGGCTCTCCTGGGAAGTGACACTGCACACGCACCTTCGAACAGAGCTGGAGACTTCTGTGGGACGAACACTGCACCCGGGCACCTTGAAGCCTGGAGTCAGAAGCTCAGGCGCTGTGCATGATGGGAAGGGAAGCCCCAAGGTCAGCAAGGGCTTGAATCAGCAGATGACATCCAGCAGTCTGGATTCCAGAAAATGGCCCCCAGATCGGCCTCAGAGCAAGACTGAGATGCTCACCCGTTTCCCTGCCCTCCCCTGGCTGGGGCAGGTAACTGACCTCACCATCTTCCACCTTTTCCTTTGGAGAGACATAGATCGCCCTGGAGTCAGAAATGAGTCTCAGGGGTCGGGAGATGGCTCAGTCAGTAAAACGCTTGCCTTGCAAGCTGGAGGACATGAATTCAATCTCTACAACCTGTGCGGGAAAGGCAGGCACAGTGATGCAGCCTTGTAATGCCAGCCCTGAGAAAACAGAGGCGGAGCCCTGGAGCTCACTAACCGCCCTGGCTGACTGAATCAGCATGCCTAGGCCAATGAGAGACCCTGCCTCAAAACCAAAGCAGAAAGCTCCTGAGGAACACCTGAGTGTGTCCTTGAATGCATGTGGGCTTACACAGACAGACAGACACACACACACACACACACACGTCACATATACCACATGCACATATCACATAAACACATCACGCCCAAATACATATACCACACACACACACCACACAACATACCACATACACACACACACCACACACAACATATTATACTATACATATATATACATATATATGTATATATATCACATAAACATACCATACATTCACCACAAACATACACCACATATACCACACACATATCAAACACCATACACACCATATATCTTCACACACACCCCACCCCCCATATCACATATACACACCACACATCACACACATACATACCACAAACACATACCACATGCACAAATATACCACAGACACACCACAGATATCACACATACACACCCACACACATACACACACACCACACATACACACCACACACACACACATACACATACCACACATGCCACACATACCACACATACATACCATATACACACCACACACACCACCCACCCACCCACAGCTACACATCAAGCATGAGCAAGTAACAAGGATGAGGAGCTGGGAGCCTAGGAAATGACCTTGGGGACAGCCATCAAGACAGGGAACGGGGAACTGGCCCCTGGCAGCATAGCTGGAGAGGGAAATGCAAGCTGAAGACCTGGAGAGCTCAGCCAGGAGCACCGGCGACCATGCGACCATGGACAGTAACCAACATCTCCTGCCACCGACAAGGACAAGCTATTACTGCACGGTCTCTTTAAAGTTCAGGGCAGCAGCCAGGAGCTCTCCATAGGAAGCTCCACCGTTTCGCCCTTGTGTCCTGCAGACGTGTTAAGGGAGTCTGTCACCCTCAGTGCAGAGCTTCTGCCTGGCCCACACACCTTCCTGCCTCTCTTGCTCCGTGGTCCTCCCTCTGGATCCACTCGGCTCCTCAGAGGTGCTGGCCAGGCTGAGAACAGACAGGCCAGGAGGGGAGCACTCAGCAAGGGCAAATGCCTCAGACTCGTGGTCTAGAGGAACTGGGTATGCATGTGTCTGCTGAGCAGCAGGGAACCATGGGAGGATTCTGACTGAGGCAGAGCGGGAGTGTGTGAGCGGCTGGAACACAGGCTCTGTTTTGAGTGGGAACCTCACCCTGCACCCAGATCTGACAGAGGCCAGCAAAGCCCGCCTCTGGGCATCACTCTCCCACCTCAGCCCTGCCTCCTGGCTCCGGGACGGCTCCTTCTTAAATGCCCAAGCAGGCTAGGATGGCTCAGGGGGTGGAGGCGCTCGCCACCAAGCTTATCTGAATTCCATTCTTAGGAGAGAACCTGTTCTTGCTAGCTGTCATCTGACCGTCAGGAGTGTGCATTGACAAGTCACCGCACACACAAAATAGATAAATAAATGTAATTTTTAAAAGGAGGCCATGCCTGGTGTGGCAATGTATGCCTTTAATCCGAGCACTCTGGAAGCAGGAGACAAGTTGATCTCTATAAATTTGAGACCAGGCTTCTCTGCATAGAGAGTTCCCAGGGCTATAGACTGAGATACTGTTTAAAAAAAAAATAAAATAAAATAAAAAATAAAAAGAGGCCAAAGGTGATTGACTGACTGAATGTCACAGGCACCACAGCCTCTGTGAGTCAGTTTCTCACCTGTGTGCCAATCAGGGGCCTGCTAATAACACCTCCACTGGCCGGGGACCCATGCTCCCCACCTGCACTGTGGACTCCTGGCCTACCTCCACCAATCTTCCCGTAAAGGCCCTCGCTCCCTGAGGCAAGACCCAGAGCTCCAGGGAAACCTCCCAGCACCTCAGCTCTGGCTGTAATTCTGGTTTCCAGCAACACATAAAAATAGCTTCAAGGACATCCAGGGGACAGGAAGGGGGAGACCTGGTCCCTTAGCTTCCAGGGGAATCAGGTAGCCAGACTCCCTTCCCTGCCCCCCCAGGGCCCCTGCCACTGTACATTTCCAGCAGAAGCAGGTCTGTGCCTCCCCGCAGGCTGGAGGCAGAGGCCCACTTTGTCAGTCAGGAGCCCATCTCCCCGATTCAGGCAAAGGCATGCAGATGCAGAAGACCTGGGAGCAGCTGAGATTGCTCTCACTGCCAGCTCCAGGAATGCTGCAGAGCCCTGGCTGAAGGCTGGGGTCCAGAGCCAGCGGAGAGCCCTCCTGGGGACCAGGGAGGGGATTGTCATCTGGAGTTGGGAGGCTGTTGCCCAAAGCGAGGGGCTTCCTAGGCTGTTTGCTTTCCCAGACAGAGGTGAGACCTGCATATATCACAGACAGCCTTCCAGGCCCTGAAGGCTGAATGACTGGTGTGTGTGTGTGGGGGGGGGGGGGAAGCCAGCTTTCAGCTGGAAACAAAAGACATCAGCCACCATATGTGTATCTAGTGCTGAGAGCTTTCTCTCCGGTCCCTCAGACCGTATGTCCCCATTGTACAGATGAGTAAACACATGATCCCCGGGGCTCACACCTAACATGGGGACTTCAGAACTGGGTGGCTGGCTGGCACACAGTTTTAATCTTAACGCTTGGAAGACAGTGGTAGATCTCTGTGAGTTCAAGGCCAACCTGGTCCAAGCCAGCCAGGGACACACAGAGACACTCTGTCTAAAACAACAGCAACAACCAACTAACAAACAACACAATACAACAAAAACAAAGGTCTGGGGAAAGGCAGGGCTAAGAGTGGAAGCTAAGTTCATTCTTCACTGCCTCCCTGGGCCTCAAAATAGACCTGCCCTCCTGATGAAGCTTTTCCCTCTGCTCCACAGAGACACTGCCCAGGCTGAGCCCAGGGCGGGGTCCTCAGGAGCTGACCTGAGGAGGACCTTGCTCTAGCCACTGCCAGGACTAGCTTTTGTGGTGGCCTCAGGCCCGGCTCACTGCTGAGGCCCGGTCATCTGGCCTCCAAGAGTTCCATTGTTTGTCTCCCAGGCTCTGAGTCTGGCTCTGCGTCTGGCTGTAGATATCCACACTGGGGGCAAAGAACTGACCGTGGACTCTGAGGCGTCAGTCAATGCAGCGACAGCTCAGTGTCCACTGTGGTCTTGAAAGGAAGAAAAAAGACTCCACCTCAGGACAATGCAGTAGGATGGCCTGAGAGCAGATTCAACCCAGTGCACTGTGTTCTCTCTCTCCCGACCCCCTCATACGCGGGCACACACACACACACACACACACACACACACACACACGCACACACACACACACGCACACAGAGCTGTCAACTGCTATGAGCAACCACATGGCCACAGGTAGCAGGGGAGAATACAGAGTTCCCCCACTGCACCAACTGTATGCTCAGACATAATTAATTTCAAGGGAGTCCCTACATGCCATTCTGAAGAATTTGCTCATGGTAGGATCAAAAACCTTCCTGTTGTATCCTGTTACTTTTCAAACTTCTGTGGTCACATTCTGGGTTTATTAAAGAAGCCAGTGGGTGTCCTCAATGGTGGGGAACAGCCACCCTGGCCAAGCCGTGTCTCTACAACTGCATGCTGTCACCTGCTGTCACCTGCTGTCACCTGCCTGGTTCTGCCATCCCTAGGCTTCCTCACTCAAGCCCTTACTTTCACAGTAGCCACCTCGTTGATATAGTTCACACACCATATAGTTCACCCTTGGCGTGTGTGCATGTGTCAGCATGTAGGTGTGCACGCAGGTACATGCGTGTGGAGAGCAGAGGCTAACCTCAGGTGTGGTTTTTCAGGTCCCATCCACTTTGTTCTGTTTTTATAAGATTTATTTGTAGAGGGTGTGTGTGTGTGTGTGTGTGTGTGTGTGTGTGTGTATGTTCACACATGTGTGCAGGCGCACATGAGAGCCAGGAGAGGGCGTCAGATTGCCACAGCTTGAGTCACAGGTCACTGTGATTTCCTCTGATCCTCTGACAGAGTGGTAAGGTTTATAACCAGGTAGAACTTGCCATCTTCCTCCTGACTGAGCACACAGTATAACCAGTTGCCCTGGGCCTCTGCCACATCTTCCCCACCATGATGGACCGAAACCAGGGGCCAAAATAAGCTCTCTCCCCACCTTAAGCTAGGGCTTGTCAGTATCTGCTTACATCAAATGTGTGATGCATAGAGATGCATCTGGGGCGCAGGGTGCCCAGACTCCATATCACTTCCTGTGGACCATTGTGGGGACCGGGCAAGCTGTTGAAAGCAACACCATCTTTGTATAGCCCCAGCAGGTGACACCAGGGCTCACTGTTCAGAGTCTATCACCTGTTAATCTCTTCTATGCTGGTCACCCCGGCAGGGTTTTGAAGTGCTAGTCCATCCACAGTGGCTTGGATTTGCCTTTCCCTAGTGACGAAGAGGCTGGGAAATGTATAGAGATGTTTTCTGTTTTGTTTCCCTAGAATTTTCCAATTGAATTCTTCCTCATTTTGGCATTGTCTTATCCATCTTTGAAGTGTTTTAACTTTTTATTACATTTTATTTAGAGGGGACACATTCAAGCACAGACACGTGTGACAGTCAGAGGACAGCTTACAGGAGTCAGTTCCCTCCTTTCACCATGTGGGTCCCAGAAATGAGCTCAGGTCATGGGGTTTCACCAGATTTTCCACCTCACCAGCCTCTCTTCCTTGAAAGAGTTTACTAGTTTTAGCCTCCTATGTGCAAAACTGTGCTCCATCTCATATTTTCAAAGTAGCCCCATCGTTGTGTCAGTGTACCAGGCAGAGCTTTAATCCAGGTCTAAGGACACTTACACCCTCTTTTCCCAGTCCTGGGAAGCAAGAGGGGTGTGGCCTGGTTAGGGGGCTGTGCAGGGAGGAGATTCAAAGCCCTGTGGAACTCGGAAAGGAGGGATGGCTGCGGCCACTCTGTCTTTGCCACTCTAAAGACTGCCAGGTCACACCCCTTGCTAGTACAGGTTGATGGTTTTCTTCATTTTGTTCCCAAGAATCCACTAACGCCTACCTCACAGACAGCATCGTGCCGGCCTGAGAGGAGAAGGCCTGGAAGGGCTTTCCAATGACCCAAAGTGTTGGGAAGAAAAAAGTCAAATCTAGAGACTCATGCATCTGTCAGCAACTAAAGGATAAAAATGGTGAAGTCTTAGGTGGTGGGAGCTGGAGAGAGAACTTGTTATGGTAAAGATTTAAGCAGGGTCCTCTGGATCCATGTAAAATAGCCAGGCCTGTCCTGTGGCATGCCCTTGTAATGTCAGCACTGGGGACACATAGAGGCAGCTCCCTGGGACATCCAGCTTACGTGGTGAATGAAGTTCAGGCCACTGAGAGACCTTGTCTCAAAATAATAAAAAAGATACACATTGCTTGAGGAATGATATTTGAGGTTGTCCTCATGTCTCCACACACATGGGACACACACACACACACAGTCTTAGGGTTTCCATTGCTGTGAAGAGACACCATGACCAAGGCAACTCTTAAAAAGGTCATTTAATTGGGCCTGGCTTACAGCTTCAAAGGCAGCTAGGAGAAGGGTCTCAAAGCCCAGCCCCACAGTGACACACTTCCTCTAACAAGGCCATACCTACACCAAAAAGGCCACACCTCCTAATAGTGCCACTCCCACACATATTCAAACCACACACACACACACACACACAGTGATTGCCAGGTCCTGTTGGTTAGCAAGGATCAACAGTAACACAGAAAGACTTGTTTAAGAAAGATGGTCAAGAAAGACTTCATGCTGGAGGCCTCTCCAGATGGCCAAGGAGCCAGATTAGAGAGGACACAGCTCTGGAGGAATCAGCAGCCGCGAGTTCAAGCGCAGGCCAACACCTTGGTACCTAAATAAAAGGCCCGGCCAGGTGTAGTTCTGCAAGCCTGTAATCCCAGCACTCGGGAGGTGGAGGCAGGAGGATGAGTAGCTGCCTCTAGGTCAGCCTTGGCCACATAGCAAGTTCAAGGATAGGTAATCTGAGCTACGTAAGACCTGGGTAAGAAAGAGAGGAGAGGGAGGTGGGGCTCACACTCACCACATAGAAAGACAGACAGACAGACAGACACACCAACGCACAGAGATATGGAAACAGGAAATGACCCTCTGAAAGCTTTTTTATTATGGAATATTTTGTCAGACTTGAGAAACAACCTCACAGAAGCAGTGAACTCCCGTTGCTGTGGAAAAGCCTTCACCTCTTTCTGAAGCCCGGAACCTGTCTCACCTCCTGTGTCTGAAGCTCTGATTGGCCATCTTGAGCTATTCTATTTCCATAATGATCTGTGTGCAAAAGTAGTAGAGTGTCACGTGCTTCATAAAGAAAAAATGACAACTTCACCACTTGAGTCAGACCGTGAGGGTCAGGTAGCTCAGCTGTGCAGCCACAACCCACAGAAAGCTTAGAGGAAGGAGGAACATGGGGGCCCCACTCCATGCTCAGGGGGACATGGACAAAGGAAAGGGGGGTCAGTGTCTGTCAGTCTCCTACCAAGAACCACAGGGTGCCCTTCAGATGGTCACTTCACATCCTAGCTCTGAGATAGACAGGGCCAGGTATTGACAACAGGACAACGGCTGTGTGAAGTGTTTACTGTGACATAGTGTCCACCTCATATTGTGCAACCCTGACTGGCCTGAAATTCACTATGTAGGCCAGACTATCCTTGCACTCAAAGGATCTGCCTGCCTCTGTCAGAAATGCGGTGATTAAAGTGTACACCGAAATGCCAGGCAGGCCAGCCTCTCTTAATCTTTAGCTTGTGCCCTGGGGACAACTGAGGCCTGATGTTTGTTGTGTATTTACCTTGGTTTGCTGGGATTGGAGTCACCTCTGCCAAGGCCAGAGCCTCATCCCAATGGGGATTCAGGAAAGGAGTCAGGCAGGTTACTGCAGCCTAAAAGTCAAAAACTAAAAAGTAAAAGAAATCCGCTGGGCAGTGGTGGCGCACGCCTGTAATCCCAGCACTCTGGGAGGCAGAGGCAGGCAGATTTCTGAGATCGAGGCCAGCATGGTCTACAGAGTGAGTTCCAGGACAGCCAGGGCTACACAGACAAACCCTGTCTCAAAAAAACCAACCCCCCCCCAAAAAAAAACCAAAAAAAAAATCCATTATCAAGCCCACTTTACATAGGCTTTGCAAATTTATCATATGTCCATCTTACACTTCTATGTTAAATTAATTCCATAATGATTTGTTCTTGTTGATGCCAATGAAATAGGATCAACATAGTCACACACACACACATACACACACACACACACACAGGCACATGCACACGCACTCACACACGCACTCGCACACGCACACGGTGTCATAGTTGGTTTCTGTTGTTATGATATAAACACCAGGACCAAAAGCAGCTTGGGGAGGAAAGGGTTTATTGACTTATTTATTTCACCCTAACACAGTCCATTGTGAAGGGAAATCAGGGCAGGAGCCTGGAGGCAGGCTCTGATGCCGGGCCATGGATGGTGCTGCCTAGTGGCTTTCCAAGCTTGCTCAGGACACGTTCTTATGGCACACGGAATCACCTGCCCAGGGTGGCACCAACCCCAGGGAGCTGGGCCCTCCCATGACCATTATTGATCAAAAAAAAAAAAAAATGCACCATATGCTGTCTTACGGGCAGACCAACAGGGGAGGGGGTCGACACATTTTTCTCAGTTGATGTTCCCTGCTTCCTAGATGATCCTACTGTGTGTCAGGTTGACAGAACCTCTCCAGGTCAGCATCCTACGGCTTGATCCTAGTGCTCTGAGCACTCCAGGCAAACAGTCTAACACAGGGGGGGGGGGGCGGTGGAGTTATATCCCTAGCCCTCCTTTACAGTTTTTAAATTACTTTTTTAAAAGTGTGTGTGTGTGTGTGTGTGTGTGTGTGTGTAAATCGGAGGGCAACCAGAGAGCTGGTTCTTTCTTCTACCCTGTGGGCCCCTGGGATCCTTCTCATCAGGATGACAGGGCCAGGTGACTGGTTGGAGCCTTGGGGTCTATGGCATAGACCCACATGCCAGACCACCTGCTCTGGACAGGACTGATGGATCCCTGAGTGGCCCCTACAGCTGACTGACTCAGCAGCGGCTGGTGTGAGACCCTGAAGCTTCTAGGTGTGCTGTGAAGTCCTGTTTCCTCATCCTTGCAGGGGCTTTGGGGGTCACATGGTTCATTGCTCTGAACTCCTGCTCTGTTAAGACGGAGAAAACTGTCTTAATTCTGCCCAACTGAGGAGCCAGGATCTCCTCCACCTTGGTTCCAGAACCCCAAGAGGCCTGCCCTGGGCCCTGTTGCCTCTTCCTTGTTTTTTGTTTGTTTGTTTTTTTGTTTTTTGTTTGTTTTTGTTTTTTGGTTTTTCCGAGACAGGGTTTCTCTGTGTAGCCCTGGCTGTCCTGGAACTCACTCTATAGACATGGCTGGCCTCGAACTCAGAAATCCACCTGCCTCTGCCTCCCAGAGTGCTGGGATTACAGATGTGCGCCACCACCGCCGGGCCCTGCTGCCTCTTCCTGCCCTGCAGAACCTCTACCAGGAAGGTTCTTCCCTCCTCCCCTTCCTCTGAGGAGAGGGACTCTGGGAACCTTAGACAGGGGCTGGAGACAGCAAGGAACCATGTTTCTGGGCTTCCAAGTACTTGTTAAAGCATCAGCCCATGTGTTGCCAAATGGTGCCTCGAGCAACAGAAATCTGGTTCCTGGGTCCTCCAGGTGGGTGGAGCCGGGCGGGGGTGGGGGTGGGAGGGAGGGGAGGCTGCCTTTTTGCACCTCTACTCTGTGACAGGGGCTGGTGCTGGTGACTTCAGGAACGGAGAGACAGCTCTGTCAGCTTTAGGAACAAACAGTTGAGACTCCAAACACTGATCCAGCAGCGGCTGAGAGGCAGCCAGTGCAGACATGGCTACCCTGCCCCTGCTCTTTGGAAGATGTATTGTGTACAGTGGCAGAAAACACAAAGACAGGAAGAGAGGAAGGGGGTTTTCAAATGCTCAGGATGGGATGAAAATACAGGACAGAGGGCTCAACCTCAAACAGTCTGACCTGTCTAAGGAGGTGACATCTAAACCACAGCTTGGGAGAGTACTGCCATGACCCCACATGGGCTTCTGTAATTAAATGTGGACTCACAAAAACTTGGCCACAGTAAACGTTTTTAGATGCAGAATAACCAAAAGCGAGACCAAACTCAACCCGTTGGTCATGAATTCGAGGAGAGGTGTTGGCATCGTGGGGCCTTGCGCGACCACACTGCAGTCTGGCTCTGGGCACGCAGCAGGCACACAGTGCCTTGTGCCTAGTCTCACCACAATGTGCCAGTGAACACCGTTTGAAGCAGCTCAGCCCAGATCCAAGCCAATTCTGAAGCTATCACAGTTTTTACTCTCCTTACAGTGTTGACTGTTCTTACAGAAACGGGTTAATTAGAGAAAACAAAAATGTATAATTTTTTTTCTGCCATCATTTCTCAGCATGCATTGGTATACCTGTGTGCTGTGCTGTGTAAGAACGTGTGCTTTAAAAACAAAACAAAACACTAAGCTGCTGACGACTTTCTTTTAAAACAAAACAAAACAAAATGGCTAAATGAATTTTGACTGGAGAGTAAGACAGGCTTTCCAGCAGTTTTTGAAATAGCTCTAAGCACACCTCTGCCATTTTGTACTGTGTTCCACACCTCTCTGCAGTGTGCTCAGCACTGAGGAATACAAAATTAAAATCTTAATCAATGGAGACTAGAGAGATAGCCCAGCACCTAAGAGCTTGGGGTGGGGGAGGGGAGCAGGTTCAGTTCCCAGC
Organism: Apodemus sylvaticus; assembly: GCF_947179515.1. Classification (NCBI taxonomy): domain Eukaryota; kingdom Metazoa; phylum Chordata; class Mammalia; order Rodentia; family Muridae; genus Apodemus; species Apodemus sylvaticus. The sequence goes on along the minus strand of NC_067476.1, from coordinate 9,533,457 downwards.
ATGCACATGGTGGTGTTTGGATTGAAATGTTCCCCACGGCTTCAGATGTTTGGATACTTGGTTTCTAGTGGGTCCTACTATTTGCGATGTCTAGGAGGTGTGGCTGGGCGTGCGGTTTCTAATACTTCCATCCTTAGTTCACTTTCTCCGTTTCCTTCCTGTTGTTCCAGAGGTAAACTCTCAGCTGTTCCTGCCACCATAGCTGTGTCATGATGGGCTTTTATTCCTTGGAACCATAAGCCCAGATAAACCCTTCCTTCTGTAAGTTGCCTTGGCCATGTTATCCTAACACAGCAACAGAAAATTAACCAGGCGGAGTGTGGATGTGCACCAGGGAAGCAGAGGCAGGTAGAATTCTAAATTCCCAGACAGCCAGGGTAAGATCAAGAGACTCTGTCTTAAAGAGGGGGGTGAGGGGGGACAGGGAGGGAGGGAAGGCTGGTTAACTCATACAGAAGGATGCCTCACAACTGCCCCAGTCCCAGGAGAATCTGGTGCCCTCTTCTGGCCTCCACAAGAACCTGCACTCACATGTGCAGATGCCCCCCTCCACACACACACACACATGCACACATATAATTAAAAAAGACTAAAAACAAATCTTTTTAAAAAGCTTGATCAACTGTGAAAAAATGTTGAAGGCACTTTCCGCACTTGATCTTAGCCAAAATGCCGAGACGCGCGTTCTGTCCCGCAGCGTAAGTCAGGGAACATGTAACTCTTTGTGTGAAACAAGCAAGCACTGTTATCTCATTGGTATGCAATTTGCTTTCATCTTTAATAAACAGTAAGCTTACATGCATGTATGCCAAAGCATTGACCGAGGTTTTGCTGTTGTTGTTTGTTTAGTTAGTTGGTTGGTTTTTTTGTTTTGTTTTTTGAGACAGGTTTTCTTTGTGTAGCCCTGGCTATCCTGGAACTCACTCTGTCCTGAAACTCACCAGGCTGGCCTGAAACTCACAGAGATCCACTGGCCTCTGCCTCCTGAGTGCTGGGATTAAAAGTGTGTGCCACCACCACTAAAGCAAAGCACTGTTTTTAAATTAATTTCCTTATAATGTATCGGTTAATGTTTTATTTAAATATCAATTTTATATACTTACATGCCTGGAGTTGAGTAAGTTTTCCCAGGTGAAGCGGCTTATGAGCAGATATAGTTAGGAAGCTGGGTCTGATCTGAATTTAGGACTATCAGGAAAGAGGTGGCCTTTCGGAGCACATTCAGACAGGAGGCCTGTGTGCCTGAGTGCAAGAGGCAGGGTCAGAGAGGGAGTCAGGCCAGGCCGCGGGAGGCTCACACGGGGCACCGGTTGGCTGCTGTTTGGAGCCCACCAGGTGGAGGTGGTAATGTGCAGCCAGGATGGCAGCTTTGGGCACGAAGAGATATGAGGAGTCAACGGTCTGTGGTGTAAATGTGGGTCAGGAGGAAGGGAAATGTGGGTGGTCTCAAGTGTGCACCGAGTAAAGGCCGACCCTGGAACAGATGTCCACTCAGCAAGTGTCTCACGTCTTCCACAGACCGGAATGTCTCTGGAGCTTCTGCTGGGTCCGACCCCAACACACAGGAGAGCCTTTGGACAAACAGACTAACCCTCCCCGTTCTGGAAGTACAGACAGAAGTGGCTGTGTGGCGCTGGTCACTGCTCCTCTCTGGTGCATCATGTGCTCTGCAACTAAGCTGGCCATGTGGACACACACGAGTCATTTGCTGTACTTTAAAGCACTTTACAGTGAGCCAAAGTGTCTCATCCTCTCTGTGGACTCTGCAGGAGATGCCTTTTCCCTCCCAGAACTGAATTTCACCAATGGACTACCTTGGGTCTTCAGGAACCTTCCAGCGTGTGTGTGTGTGTGTGTGTGTGTGTGTGTGTGTGTGTGTGCCTGTGTCTGTGTGTCTGTGTGTGTGTGTATGTCTGTGTGTCTGTCTGTCTGTCTGTGTGTGTGGCTGTCTGTGTGTGTGTATGTCTGTCTGTGTGTGTGTATATCTGTGTGTGTGTGTGTGTGTATGTCTGTCTGTGTGTATGTGTCTGTGTCTGTGTGTGTCTGTGTCTGTGTGTGTGTGTCTGTGTCTCTGTGTGTACTGGTCTCAGGAAGTACTGCTTTTGATAAAGAGATGGTGCCCACATGCTAGGCCCAAACTGTCATGGAGAGTAAAGCCCCAATAGCTCCATGTCAGACCCAGCTGGGCACTGACTGTCAAAAGATCCTGAGGGCCAGACTGTGCCAAATGATCCTGTGTCAACGATGCTGAGGGCCTGTCATTGTGGTCTTAGATGGCAGGTCTGACTGAAGACTATTTCATGGAAAGAGCAGTGGGCCTTGGTTAAACGCACAAAGTAACAGAAGGTTCTAGAAGCTTAATATCCTGCCACTTCTCTAGGCATCACAAATCCCTACCGTGAAGGCGTCCATCCCTGAGGCAGGTGCAGAGAAAGGGAGTAATGCCCACTAGGGACATGGAAGGGGACGTGGCGAGCCTCAGTCTTCCCTCCTTGAGCATATCATGAAAGACAAGTGGGGGTCTGTGCCTGAGCACGTGGGACCGGCGTGAGCCTCGTCTCCGACATCCTCTTCCTCCTGCTGGGAAGTTGACTAGGTTCCTAAGACAGGCAGAGACGCTGAGGCAGGCCCTGGCTCCTCACCGCAGAGGGATTGGAACAGGAAATGGTCAGTCAATGTGAGAAGATTGCTATGCATGAGCAGACAGTATGAATGAGCAAAGAAAGAAAAACAGATGAGGTTGTTTCCAGAGCCCCCTAAATCCCTCTGAGAGGAAAGGATCACCAGAGAAGAGTCCCCCAAAACTCACTGAAGCTGGAGGCTGGGGCATGTAGGTGGCTACTGCTGTGTCAACCCTGGCCTCTAAACCACAGCCACCTCCATGGAATCTGGCTGTATGTATCCACTTGGCTGACCCAGAGACGCCTCGGTCCATGCTGGAGCTCTTGGTGCCCGTCCCCCCCCCCCAGCACCCCATCAGGCTGGTCTCTCCTGTATCTACACGGATGTCCTTTTGTCCCCCGGTGGTCCTAGCAGAGACTCAACTTCTCCCTGCTCTCTGCCCCAGAGGCAAGCTCTAGGCTGGCTCTGACTGACCAACTACCACACTCCCTGCGAGTCTTTCTTAGTCTGTGTCTACTTCCTGGGCTGTGTCGCCTCCTGGGCCCCAGCCCTTGCCAGCCCTTGCCAGCCCTTGCCAGCCCTTGCCAGCCCTTACCAGCCCTTACCAGCCCTTACCGGCCCTTGCCGGCCCTTACCAGCCCTTGCCGGCCCTTACCAGCCCTTGCCAGCCCTTGCCAACCCTTGCCGGCCCTGACCAGTCCTTGCCAGCCCTTACCAGCCCTTGCCAGCTCTTGCTGGCCCTTACCAGCTCTTGCCCGCCCTTGCCAGCTTCCCTCCACTCTCTCCAGACCCCACCCTTCTTCACTAGCCTCAGCTTCCTCCAGAAGATACCCCTGTTGCTCAGGCTGTACACTCTTCTGAGCCTCCTCTGACCTTTGTAATAAAGACTTCTTCCAGGGAGGCTTCCTGGAGGAGGTGGTTGCCAACCCGAGGCGAACAAACATTAGCCGGGCTGCCGTCTCAGTGCCTGCTCACCCTCAGAAACAAGAGCGGCTCGAGGGCGGGATGCCTGGGTGTGAGGGAACAGAGAAGCATCCAGGCCAGACCTTCTGGGACCCATGAAGACACTGAGAAGATGGCTGCCTAGACTCACAAAGCTGAGGAGCTGCGACTTCCTGCTCAGGGCGCGGTGGGGCTCTGTGACAATGCCGACCAACCTTCGAGCTCAGGGGAGTAAAGGGCTTAAAGGGGAAATACTGAGCTTGGTGGTAGGTGCGTACACTTTTAGTCCTAGCACTCGGGAGACAGGAGGATCTCTGTGAGTTCAAGGCCAGCCTGGTCTACAGAGAAACCCTGTCTCAGACAAAACAAAAACAAAAACAAAAAACAAAAACAAAACAAAAGAAAAAAACCAACTCCCCCCCCCCCCAAAGTCTAAATGCCTATAATCTCAGCACTCATGGGGCTGAGGCAGGAGGATTGTAAATTCAAGGCCAACCTGAGGCATGTTGGGAGATCTAGCTCAAAAGAAGGCTAATGGGAGTGGAAGGGGAGAGGGCGTGGCTGGGGAACAGCTCAGTCAGTTAAAGTGTGTCCTCTGCAAGCATGCATGAGGGCCTGAGTCAAACCCAACAACCCATGGTTCTTGCTTTGTTTATTAAAAAAGAGCCAGGCTTGGTGGCACACACTCACAACCTCAGCACTGGGAAGTCCGGGGCATGGGGGCGGGGGAGGGGGGGAGATGGATCCCTGGGCTCACTGGCTAGCATAAGCCACAGGCCCCCGAAGTTAACCTCTGACCTCCACACAGACATTCATCCATAACAGGACACATACTCAGAAGGGGAGAAAAAGTTTGAAAGATTGAGAACGTATATAGAGACTTAAAAAAACAAAACAAAACAAAACCCAGCAGGGGCTTACAAGAAAACTGGGCAGAGCATAGGCCTCAGCCCAGCACTCAGGAGGCAGAGTCAGGAGGATCTCTGTGAGTTCAAGGTCAGCCTGGTCTATACTGTGAGACCATGTCTCAAAAATCAAACCACCACCACTACCAACAAAAATGGCTCCCACGTGTCCTGGTATTTGAACTCTTGGTGGTGTAGCCTTCCTGGAGGAGGAGGGGTGGGAGTCTAGGGTCTCATGCCACTTCCAGTTCCCTCTCTGGATAGAGATGCGTCCTCTCAGCTTCCACTCCTATGACCTTCCTCACCATCACAGCCCCCCGTGGAACTGGGAGCCAGAATCATCTCTCTCATCCAGAAGCTGCCGGTGGTTGTGGTGTTGTATGTCAGCCACGGGAAAGTAACTGGTGCGCTCACTGAGCTATCTTGCCACGCCCTTTTAAAACATTGATTTGTATGTGTATTCGAGAGAGTGTGTGAGAATGTGTGTGTGTGAATGTGAATGTGTGTGAGTGTATTGTGTGTTAATGTGTGAGTGAGTGTATATGCGTCTGTGTGTGTGAGTGTATGTGTGTATATGTGTGTGTGAGTATGTATGAGTGTATGTGTGTAGGTGTATGTATGTACATGTGAGTGTTTTGTGTGTATATGTGTGTGTGAGTGTGTATGAGTATATGTGTGTGTAAGTGTATGTATGAGTATGTTTTGTGTGTATATGTGTGTGTGAGTGTCTATAAGTGTATGTGTGTGTATGTGTATGTATGTGTATGTGTGAGTGTGTGAGTGTGTATGAGTGTATGTGTGTGTATGTGTATGTATGTGTATGTGTGAGTGTGTTTTGTGTGTATATGGGTGTGTGAGTGTGTATGTGTGTGTATGTGTGAGTGTGTGAGTGTACCATGCAATGCACACAGAGGTCAGAGGTCTCCTCGCTGTGGGAGTCAGTTCCCTCTTTCACTCTGTGGGTTCCAGGGATGGAACCCCTGTTATCAGGCCCCCTGACAAGCACGGGGGCCACTCGAGCCTCCTCTACTTTTTGCTTTGTTTTTGAGGCAGGATGTCACTCCATAACAATGTCAACCTAGCCTGGCCTTGAACACACGGCCTTCCCAGTGTGGGCACAGCAGGTATGAGCTACTGCACCCGGCTAAAGGCTTTCAAATAAATAAATACAATAAAAGGCAAGTTGGCACTATCACATGTGAACACAAAGCAACCAGAAACAGCCAGATGTGGTGGCTCCAGAGGCTGCTACAGAGAGCTTGTGAGTTCAAGGCCAGCCTGAGCTACAATACAAGTTCTCACCTCGGAGTGTGTCTATATTAATTTTTAAAATGCTATAAAAGGCAATATAGCAAGCTCATAAAAGAACAGAATAGAGGTGTCCTGGAGAGATGCTCAGCACTGGCTGTTCCTGCAAAGGACCCAGAATCAGTTCCTAGGACTGCACCGTGGCTCCCAACATTCTGTGACTCCAGTTCCAGGGGATCTGACCTCCCTTTGGACCTCCGCAGGGACCAGGCCCACACACAGTGAACAGACAGACAGGCAGACACGCAAGTCAAAACACTCATACAATAAAAGTAAATAAAGATGCAAATTAAAAGATAAATAAGACCAGAACAGAAGTGCTAGTCAACTGTGACAGTGATTGACGTTTATGGTGAGGAGATGCAGAGGCCAAGGACTGTAGCTCAGAGGTAGAGCACCAGCCCAGCACACAGCTCAGTGGGGGAGCACCAGCCCAGCACACACAGGTAGTTGCACTTGCTGCCTTTGTTGCCCTGAGATCTTAATTCTGACCCAGTGGTGATGGTGCTGTACACATCTGGGCTCTGGTGTCTTGTCATTAAAGCACAGAGCTGCGAGCTTGCAATCAGTTAGTTCTTTGTAGATTGTCCTCCAGGCTGTGTTCCATCGGCCTTCAAGGACCTCACATCCAGAGACACACAACCCGGCCACTTAAGAACTCAGTGACCTCCTCCTCTTAGGAGTTAAGAGTCCCTAGGGCTCCCTGCAGTCTTTGAAACTGGAGAACCAAAGCTTCAGGGACCTTGGGCTCAGCCACATCAGTGTAGGTCCTTTCTGTGGCAGCGTGGGCCAATTCTCCCTGTGACTCACATCCTCCTCCTCCTCCTCCTCCTCCTCCTCCTCCTCCTCCTCCTCCTCCTCCTCCTCCTCCTCCTCCTCCCTCTCCCTCCCTCCCTCCCTCTCTGAGTAATAAATGATTACAACAAGGGATGAAAAGACAATCTAGGGTTGGTCGGAGAATGGATTCAATTCAGCCAAAGAAAGAATTAAGTTAAAAGAAGATAGCTGAAAAGGAAATATCCAGGTCCAGTGCTAGGGCTCATACACTAAAGGGGCTTGCCGCCCGAGTTCAAACCATGAAACCCATGTGATGAAAGGAGAGAACTGATGCCCAGTTGTCCTCTGACCTCCATGTGTACACTAGGCATGTGGAAACGCTTTAAGTGCTTATGAGCTGAAGAGACGGCTCGGCTGTTCCAAGCCCTTGCTGCTCTTGCTGAAGACTCAGGCTAGGCTCCCAGCGCCTACATGGCCGCTCACAAGCATCTGTCATTCCAGCTCCGAGTGACATGACAGGCTCTTCTGATCTCTGAGGGTACCAGGCATGGTAGACACACATGCATACATTCACTTGTACACATAAAATAAACCTCTAAAATAAAATTTTAAAACAAAATAATCAAAATGCATTTCAGAGAAGTATAAAATGGAGATTGCAAAAACAAACAAACAACAACAACAACAACAAACCAGACTAAGAAGGATGGTGTTAAACTGAACCTGAGAGAGAAGGGGAGGAGACAGAAACAGTATTTAAGAGATGATCCTTGCCGGGTGGTAGTGGTGCACACTGTTAATCCCAGCACTCAGGAGGCAGCAACAGGCAGATCTCTGTGAGTATGAGGCTAGCCTGGTCTACAGCACTAGTTTCAGGACACAGAGTAACCCTGTCTCAATAACCAGAGAGGTGGGGAGAGGGAGAGAGAGAGAGAGGGAGAGAGGGGGGGGGGAGAGAGAGAGGGAGACGGAGAGGGAGATGGAGAGGGAGAGGGATCATTCTGTGAGCTGTGGGCTGTGGGCTGTGGACTGTGGGTGTGGCTCATAGATAAAAATGTTAGCTAGCACATAGGAGAACCCAGACTCTATCTCCCAACACCACAGAGACAGAGATGGTAGCCAGTGAGTGATTCTCTAGGACTGATGGATGCCAACAAAACACAGGTTGAAGAGAAATGAAAATAATCCAGACCCCAGTCTGTCCCACAGAGGCTGCACCGAGCACTGTGGGTAAATGACAATCCTGTAAGCAGACAGTAGCCACACCAGCTCCAAGTCAAGCCAGTTAGATGGACAGCAGACATCACAGGAAGCCAGCATCTTAGAGCCGTGGAGAGGGCAGCCCTTCCAACGGGATGGTCAGTACCAAGAAAGCCCCTGGCTAAAGCAGAGAGCAGAAGCTCCAACCTGGTCATGGTGACAACAGCCTGGTGCTGGCAGGGGTCACAGGAGGACAGCAAGATCGAGATGTGAGCTGCTGCAGGGTAGAGCCAGGCACGCTCACTGCGGACTGCTCTTGGGGAGGTTACAGTGAGGGAGGGTTGTCACAAGAGGGGTTGCTCAGAGAATATGAGACCAGATGAAGGTTTGGGGGAGGATGCATTTGGTGTTGGATTGTAGAAACTGAAATATATATATATATCCTGGCCCCTGGTACCCAGAGGCAGAGAGACTCCCCAGAGGAGTCAGGACAGCCAGCTGCTAAGTATCAGGAAGGGGTAAGATGAAGCTCTGCAGGGAGGAAGGGAGACAGGCTGTGAAGAGAGCCGGCCTGGGCCTGCAGTTCCCTTGAGGCTGAGCTACCTGCAGACTCGGTGAATGGAGAGGACCTCCCTGTCTGTGGCAGGTGACCTAAGTTAAAAGTAGCACGGGGCAGAGTTTCCATCGAGCAAGGCCTTCCCCCTTATCTGCAGTTCCCTGGTTGTCGCCATGTCTCCTGCAGACATTAATGCAAGCAGCAAGCGCTGTGCAGGGAAACTGAGTCATCCTGGAGCTAAAGTTGTTGAGCAGGAGGAGGGAAGGAGAGATGGGTTCCAAGCACTGCATCCCTCCTGCCTGCCTCTCTCCAGCTCTGCTTCCTCTCACACGCAAGGTGCCCTGAGATAAAGAAATGAGGGGGGGGGAGACAGAGGGAGAAGGAAGGGAAAGAGAGAGAAGGGGAGAGGGGGGAGAGTCTCAGTGGAACATTGAATGCCAACAGCTCAGTCCCATCCTCATTCAGGGTTTCCACCCCCAAAGTTATGCACACAGCCATTAAAAACCCGTGACTCCCCGCCCCCCCCACCGGGTTGGAGAGCCCCCAGGACTCTCTGGGGTCTGCTAAACCTGATCAGAGGCTTGCCGTCTCCCTCCTGCCGCCCGCCCGCCCGCCCGCCTCCTGCCTCCCTCACAGTGCTCCTTCTGCAGAACCTGTGGGCTGAGGCTCCTCCGGTGTGTGAGTCACCTCCTCCCTCCCCCCTCTCTGAGTAAATGTCAAGTCGCATCGGTTACCCCCTCCCGCAGCACTCCCCCCCCCCAATTTTGGCGGTGCTGTTTACCTCGCCTAGATCAATCGGTATTCTGGGAGAAAATAGAAACCCTCGTAGACCCAATTAATGAAAACCAGGCAACTGCATCCCTGCTTCAAATCCACTCCCTGGGCAGGCAAGGGCGGCGCTGCCCTTGCTTTGGGAAGGAGGGCAGTGTGGGCTGGCGGGGGTCCCAGCCTGGGCCTGGGTCAAGCTGCTTTTGTGGGAACACGTAGATGTGAAACCAGGCACCTCCTTGGCTGGACCACCAAGATGGGAGTCCATGATGGGGCTATGAAGGGCTGGAGAGCCAGTCAGGACACATGGAACCCAAGAACTCGGGGGAGGGGGGAGTCATCTGGGTGAGGCTTAAATGTCTTGTGGCGTGCAGAGGGGTGCTGGGTGGGTCCATGACTACACTGGGGAGGGGGCTGGTCTGTTTACCACTCACTGTGTCCCAGGAACTGAGCTGGGGACCGGGCACTCACCCTGAGGCAGAGTGCATTTGAAAGCCAGGGGCAGCAGACCTGGCTCTCACCCAGGCAGGACTCTGTGACCAAGTGGCCGACCCTTCTGTTTCTCTGTAATGGGGCAACACACATGTGCCTGTCAGACACATGGGTGACATTCGAGAAGATGCAGGGGCCCTGGGGAGGGTCTCCCGGGGCCACTGTCACTCTTGAGCTCATCCTGGGCATTCACCTTCAGGCACATGTCCCCACTGACGCAGAGCCACTGGGAAGCCCCTTGCCCAGCCCGAGGAAGCTGTGCCTGTGCCCTGGCGCCTGGACCATCCCTGATAGCTCTGGGAGGCTGAGGAACATGACTCCCCTATATGAAAGTGACCTGACGCAGGGGGACTAAAAAGCTCCTATGGTGGGTCACCCCGTGCCAGGATGTGGCCTGGTCTTGCCTGACCCTTTGATCTGGAACTGTAGCCTTGACGCTGAGAGCGTTCAACGGTCCGCTTTCAGAGCCACCGTGGCAGGCACAGGACTTTGAAAAGAAGAAAGCATTCAGTCCCAACCTTCAGAGCACACACACCAACACCAAACACCTGCCAAGGCATAGCAACCGCTCAGAAGTTCTCTCTCTCTCTCTCTCTCTCTCTCTCTCTCTCTCTCTCTCTGCCTCTCTCTCTGCACAGATGCACATTCCCCACAATCAGTACCAGGCGTTGAGTCCAGGAGGACTGTGCACACGCTGAGCAGGTGCTGGGCTGGATCCTAGCTGCTCACTGTCCTCTCTGGGCTCCCCTTTACTTCTTTGTATAAAAAAAAAAATGGAGCCGGGCAGCGGTGGCGCACGCCTGTAATCCCAGTACTCTGGGAGGCAGAGGCAGACAGGTTTCTGAGTTCGAGGCCAGCCTGGTCTACAGAGTGAGCTCCAGGTGCTAGGTAATGTTTTGTCAACTTGACACAAGCTAGGGTCATCCGGGAAGAAGAAATCTCAACTGAGAAGAAGCCTCCCTTAGATGGCCCTGTGGGCAAGTCTGTGGTACATTTTTTTGGTTAATGAGTGATTCGGGAGAGTCCAGGCCGCTGTGGGCGGTGACACATCTGGCCAGGTGGTTGGGTAAGAAGGCAGGCTGAGGAAACCATGGAGCGAGAGCTGGTGAGTTTCTTCATCCCTCCGCCTCTGCTTCTGTTCCTGCCTCCCGGTTCCTGCCTCCTTGAGTTCCTGTCGACTTCCCTCAATGGCAGATGGAGACCGGGACATATAAAGCAGATAACCCTTTCCCTCCACAAGCTGCTTTTGGTCACATTTGTTGTTGTTGTTGTTGTTGTTTTATCACAGTGCAAAGCAAAGGAACATACCCAAGCTGGCCCCTCCACCATGTGCAAACCCACAGTCTCCCTAACCAACCACCAGACCTCATTTCTGCCTCTGTTTTCAGGGTAGCCCCAGCCATGTCAGAAGCAGCAATACAGTGACTTCCTAAGTTTGTGTGATGGTCATGTGATCTGAGGGTGACCTCCAGATTGCCTGAGCACAGCAGAGTGGGACAGGTCCAGGACAGAGTGGCCGCAGACAGATGGCCGCAGCTCTGCAAAGCACAGTGGACACTGCTGGTCCCCTGCACCAACTAGAAAGGAACCCTCTTGTGTCAAGCCAGGCCTGGCACCATCCTTGTCCATGAAGGCCACATTCTCATTGGGTAAGTCGACCATGGGACACACAAGCAAATGACCAGGGTCGTGCCAAGTGGCAGAGTCTGCAGCGCAGGGCTAGAGTGCTCTCTCCCTGTGATAGTTATTAATAGTCACTCTGATGGCACCCCAAATCACCTAGGTGACAGAACTCTGGGCATGCCTGTCAGGGCCTTTAGATTGGTTAGCTGACGTGGGCAGACCCACCATACACCGGGCAGCACCATCCCATGGGCTGGGGACTCAGACTGGGAGAAAAGGAGAAAGGGATTGGATACCAGCATTCTTCTCTCTCTGCTTCCTTGCTGTGAAAGCAAGGAACTGGCTGCCTCCAGCCCCTGCCGTCAAGCTTTTCTCATCATGATGGACTGGACCCGAAAACTGAGTCAGGATAAATCTTTCCTCTGGGCAGCTCCTTTTCCCAGGTCACGGCGACAGGACAAGCAACTGATACATCTCACATGTGTGAGGATCTAGGTTCAATCCCCAGCAATGAGGGGAAGAAAGAGGGTAGGGAAGAGGAGGAGGAGGAGGAAGAAGAACTTCAAAGCCAGGCATGATGGCTCACACCTCTATTCCCAGTGTGTGGAAGGATTGCCAAGAATTCCCTGCCTGGTCTACATAGTGAGTTCCGGGGTGAGCCTGGGCTACACAGTGAACCCTTGCTTCAGAAAACAAAACAATAAAACACACACACGCACACACACACACACACACACACACACGCATGCACACACGCACACACATGACAGAATCCAATAGGAAAAAGAAGAAACTGTTACTTCACGCCTCTGCGGTGTGGTGAGGATGTGGTCACACATGGATTCCCAGGCGTGAGGAAATAGACTGTGTTCACCAGGCAGGTGGGTGGGACAACATTCCACCTGCAGCTGGCACCTGAGACACAATGAAATGGGATGGCGGGGTGTGTATGTGTGTGTGTGTGTGTGTGTGTGTGTGTGTGTGTGTGTGTGTGACAGACATGGGCTGAGAGGCCCAGAGCCAGGAGTCCCCACACACCGAGCTGCAGTTAGCAGGACCTTCCTTGGCCCAGGGTATCACCTGGCCTCTGAGCTGGCAGAAACACCTGAGAGAGGGGCACAGACGCCCCTCCACCCTGCCAGCAGCAGCCGGGCTTTTGTGGCTGTGGCTGGCTCCAGAGCGTGCTCACTCGAAGGCCCTCAGCTGTGTGCAGGCTCCATCTGGCTCTGCCAGGTTTAGAAAGACTTCACAGAGAAAAGGGGTTGCCCTGCCTCAGCCCAGAGCATGGACATGGCCAGAGACCAGGCCAGTGACATCTAGTCACTAAAGCATCGTGTCCCCTGAAACACTGCAGCTCGGCATAGCTTAGGCCATTTCGTAAGGAAGCAACAGAGCCCGGGGCTCTGCACAGGATGGGGTCATCATTGTTCACCCAACTTTTGTTTTTAACTTTTCCAGTGAGTTTTTATTAGTAGTTGCATCATGATTCAGGGTCCCAGGGTAGGGACCATCATATACTGAGGTTCCGCTTTCCTATCTGGGGAGAAAGACAAAGAACAGAGGAGAGGTGGGCGGAGCCGGGTCAGATCCTCCTGGGAAATGTGCCTTTGGCTATGTGGTCATCCCAGGCTGAGACCCATGACACGGGGCAGAGGGACTTGTGCACATGCCGGTACCGCTCACACACGGAGACTTCACACCCCTTGGCCGTCACTGCGGATTTCTCACAGCGGTGGAAGTCCAGGTCGTTCTGCCAGCAGTTCTCAGTCTGGTTCTGGTTTGGAAAGTGGCTGTCAAAGGGGTTGGTTTTGTAGTTCTTGATTTTAGTCTTGATGTCTTCAGCCATCCTGACTCCTAAAGACTGTCCCGGAGCCCCTTTACTTCAATGTGACCTTTAGCAAAGACGCCAATGTCCTCACCCAACTTTTCATGCGAGGGTTGGGTGGGCCCTGACATTGAGAGTGTTAGGCTGGGCTCTGCTGCGTGGACAGAGAGTCCCCAAACTGACAGCCTGGCACAGCAACAGTAAGTCACACAGCAAAGCTGTGTGGTCATTGTGTCATGCCGCACAGCCTCTTGGGACCCAAACCAGGGCAGCTTGAAGCTCATCACCTGGAGCACAAGACCCTCTCACACAAGTTACAGGAGAAGCTGGCACAGCTCCTCTCTGCCTCAGGCCAAGAGGACTCACATCACCTACCTCTCAGGCCACAGGCCCAGGAAATGGTCCGGGAAATGAGAAGGCTCTGATGGCCCCTTTGGTGAGCACAAGGTCCACAGGAACGTGGTGTGGCCCCAGACCTGGTGACTTTGGCCATGGGATTTAATCTCCTGGAGTCTCCTCAATCAGGGAGGTTCCAAGAGGTAAATCAGAAAAGCAAGGGTTTCCTGCCTCCCAGGCCCTGCGCCAGCCAGGCCATTGGGGGTCATCGCAGGGCCATTGGGATGCCTGAGCTTCTCTGGTCCTTGACTGCACTGTTGTCAGGAGAACTATCCAGACCATGTACTGTGTTTCCTCTTACCCATCAAAAGGGGAAGGGGAGGGCTGGAGGGGCAGCAGCTCAGTGGGGAGTGTCTGCTGAGTGTGAGTGGTTGCTAGTATTGAGTCAACCGGGCAGGCTCTGGAGTTACCTGGGAGACAAACATTTGGAGAGCTCAGGGAGAAAGTTTCCAGGTTGGACTAACTGCATACAAATAGAAGGTGAGCTAAGATGCAACAACCCTCATCTCTCCACTTCCATAAGCAGCTGCCTGAAGCTCTGGCCACTGTGCTTCCACTTCTATGATGGGCTGTACTATAATAGAGCCTTCCTTGTTGTTTGGTTAATCATGACAGTGGGACAAGTAACTGATTTGCCCCAGCACAAAGCGCCACAGGCAGCTAACAATTAGGTGTGCTGATAAATGCCTATAATCCCAGCACTCTGGAGGTGAAGGCCGAAGATCCAAGTTCGAGGTCAACCTTGACTGCATAGCAAGTTCAAGGCCAGATGGTGCCATATGAGATCAAGTGCTAAAAACAAGCTCGAAGAAGGAATGGGAGAGGGAGGAAAGGAAAGAAGGATGTAATCGTGGAAGAGCTGGTGAGTGGTTGAGTCGGGAAGGTGCTTGCCACACAAGCAGGAGGGCTTGAGTTCAAATCCCCAGAGCCCATGCAATAGCCTTCCATCATCTGTAACTCGTAAAATATCTATTGGTGCTCCTGTGGTGAGGACAGGAGACGCCTTGGAAGCTCACAGGTCACTGATAAAGAGACTGTTCCAAACACCCAAGGTTGTCCTCTGATGTCCGTGTGTGTGTGTGTGTGTGTGTGTGTGTGTGTGTGTGTGTGAGAGAGAGAGAGAGAGAGAGAGAGAGAGGAGAGAGAGGGGATCAAACAAGGTATAAGATGTTGTGTTGCTGACCTCTGGCCTCCGTGTGCACGTGTGAATACACACTGATAGGATGAAGAAGAGATGGAACCACAGGTATTAAGGGAAACAGGGTCTGTGGAGTTCCTTGATGCATTGCAACCATGGGCAGCCATCACAGGCCCCATCAAAGGCATGTTATGTCATCAGACCCTCCAGGACATGGCATCAGACAACTGGGTTGGTCGCAGTGAGACAACAGCATTAGAACCCAGGAGACACTGGCTGTGCTCACGAAAGGTGAAGACAGTGAGCAAGACCTGTATCACAGCCAGCAGTGAGATACAAGCCAAGTACAACAGCCACATTCCAGCATGCCAACAGTATGCAAGGAAAGTATGGAACAGGACACAGCCTGGAGGGAATGGAGCCGCCCCAAGGAAGATGAAGGACAACAGGAGGCTGACAGTAGACATCTGGGCATTTCCCCAAAGCTGTAGGCAGGTATAACATCTTCCATCATCCTCCACCCTACACTCCTAGCCCAGGACTCCTTCCCCCCTCCCTCAGGCACATCTGTGATGCACACCTGCATCTCTCTCTCTCTGTCGGTGCCTCTACAAATGTCTCTTCCACTACACTGAATTCCTGAGGAGACACTGGGATTGGCTCATAATGTTATACCCCACTTCCAGTCCATGACCCAGCACAAAAGAGATCTCAACAACTCTTAAAGAAAAAGAGACAGATAAACAGATGGAAGGATGGATGGTGAGTGGATGGATGGATGGTTGGTGAGTGGATGGGTGGATGGATGGATGGTTGGTGAGTGGATGGGTGGATGGATGGATGAATGGATGGACAGTGAGTGGATGGATGGATGGATAAATGGTATGTGAGTAGATGGGTGGATGGCTGGATAGATGGATGGACAGTGAGTGGATGGATGGATGGATGGTTTGTGAGTAGATGGGTGGATGGATGGATGAATGGATGGACAGTGAGCGGATGGATGGATGGTTGGTGAGTGGATGGATGGATGTATGGATGTACAGTGAGTGGATAAATGGATGGATGGACAGTGAATGGATGGGTGGTTTGTGAGTAGATGGGTGGATATATGGATGGACAGTGAGTGGATGGATGGATGGATGGATGGATGGATGGATGGATGGATGGATAAGTGTGTAGGTGAGTGGGTGGATTCAAGCATGGATGAACAGGTAAGTGAATAGGAATGAGAGTAGATGGATGTATGGATTTATGAATCAGTGAGCAGACACAAGAGTAGATGGATGATGCATGGATAGATGGAGGGATGGGCGGATGTCCAGCCCTGAGCAGGTTGAGTGTTCATAGCCCTACCTCACTTCCAGTCTGCTCTCTGATTCATGTTTGTAGGAAACGATATGATCTCTCTGCTTCCTGCCATCACCCCTGCCCTTCGCTGCATGCCTCCTGGCTATGGACTCATCCTTCTGAAACTATAAGCCAAAATAAAATTTTCTTCCATAACTTGCCTTGATGGGTAGGGGAGTAGTAGATTGATGTACAGACAGATGGATAAATGGATGCATGTCAGATACCTGAGTGCGTGGATGGATGCATGGAAGGTGAGTGGGCAGATGGATGCATGTGTGCTTGCACACATGTGCATGCATGGAAAGATGGATGAATAGATGAGAACTGGATGTGTTAGGAGATGGAGTGATATCTGAGCAACTTGGGTAAGAAGATCAATAGCTATGGATGTGACTCCATGGATAGATAGTTGGATAAGCAATTGGATGGATGGTGGATGGAAACAAGTGGGCAGGAGAACTAAGTCTACACCAAGTCTGAGGTAGGCAAGCTTGGGGACTTCCCCAGGAATATCCACCCCCTCTTTCAATACACTGTGGGTCATCCTCCTCGAAGGTAGTGCTCAGCCATGTGGGTAGAGAAGTGTGGAACATGGAGGAACCCCCTCTACTCTTGGCACTCTCCTCAGTCCACTGTCTTCTAATTCACTGGATACCCATATACTCCACATGGTACAGAATCTTCTGGAAGCTCCTAAGCACTAGAGCACCATGATCCTCCCAAAATAAATTAAATTGGAACTTGTGGGAGTCCCAGGCATGCGGGAGTGCTAGTGAGCAGCTGGGACTGGACACCTACCCAAGGCTTAATCAAGTCAAGGAGGCAATGGGAGGGCAGGAACAGAAGCAGAGCCCGGTGTCCACATTGGCCCCTCTGCTAGCCAAGGCTACCTCTGCCAGAGAAGAGGAGCTACATGAAGGAAGGAGGCTAGTCCCAAGAGCCCACACAAGACAGGGCTTCTGGTACTTCACAGGCTCTGCCTTCACACACTGGGGTTGACCAGGTGTCCCTGCATATTTGACCCTGGGTTTTGGTATCTGTAAAGAGGGAAGTCCTTGTGAGACCCAGTTAACAAAGTCAGGATCAGATTACAGTAAGTCACAAGTGAAGTCCAGGCTTGTGGAGTCTGTTCTTGGTTGTCAGCTTGACTACATCTGAAATTAACTAAAATCTAAGAGGGCACACCTCTGAAGGATTTTTGCTTAATTTGAAGTAGGAAGATCCACTTCTAATCTGGACCTTGAGGACAGAAAGCACGCCTTTAATCTGGGCCACACTTTCAGCTGGAAGAAGGAAGCTCTCCTCTATACCTTGCTATGAAGTCCATTCCTTCACTGGCATTAGAGCCTACTTCTTCAGGATTCCAGAATCTACTGAAGACCAGCTGGGACATCCAGCATCACAGAGTGAGCAACTTCTGAATTCTTGAGCTTTCATAGGCAGCCATTGCTGGATTAGCTGGACCACAGCCTATCATTCTAATAAATCCCAGATCTATCCATCCATCATCTATCTATCTACCCATCTTTCCATCTATCATCTATCTATCCACCTACCTATCTTATCTATTCATCCATCAATCCATTATCTATCCATCCATCTATCTATCTGTCTGTCTGTCTATTTATCATCTATCTATCTATCTATCTATCATCTATCTATTATCTATCCACCTACCTGCCTTATCTATTCATCCATCAACCCATTATCTATCTATCTATCTATCTATCTATCTATCTATCTATCTATCTATCTATCTATCTATCTATCTAAAGAATAGTTCCTCCATGCCCTGCATTTCTCTACCCACATGACTGACATCCATCCCTGAGGAGGATAGCCTGAAACATACCACAGGGGGAGGGGCTGTCCAACAATGATTGGCTGTGAAAGTTCAAGTATACAGATAAAGAGAGGGGGAGAGAGGGAGGGAGAGAAGGAGGGGAAGAGAGAGGCAGAGAGAGAGAGAGAGAGAGAGAGAGAGAGAGAGAGAGAGAGAGAGACTCATTCTATAGGTTCTGCTGCTCTAGACAGCCCCGACTAACAGAAGGCTAGACCCGCACACAGTGCTCACAGGATTACACCATGAGTGCATCTCCCAAGCCTTGGCTGACAGATGTCCAGCTGCTGGGACCGGGAAGGAGATACACGCAGCCCTGGCTGCCCCTGCACTGAGAGCCGTAGCTCAGTCTCACCTTCCATGAGCCCCATCTGGGAGGGCAGGCTATGGGGAGGAGATAAAGGCCCCAAGCCAGGGAAGACATTCTGTGAGAAGCAGCCTCCCTACAGCCACACTGAGAACACTGGGTGCTCAGTAGTCATGTAGGGTTTGCAGGGAACAGGGACTGGAGAGAGGTGCAGTGGCAAGAATGCTTGCTCTGAGTTCAAATCCTAAGCGCCCACTAAGAGGATGAGCATGGCTGTGCACGACCATCCCCAGCACTGAGGCGAGGAGAAGAGCAGATCTCCAGAGCCCTCCAGGCAATGTCCTCGCTGAGATGGTTATCATGTACTGAGGTATGTCTTCATGTAGACAGCAGCAAACAAGGATGGCTCGGGTCCTGTTCTAGCCTCCTCACACATATACACAGGTGTGTACACGGTCACACTCACATGAATACACCTCATGCATACACCACACACCATACACATACATATCATACACATACATATACATGCTGTATACATACATACACATGGCATATACTATACACATACATAACACATACACACATGCCATACACACATATGCACATATACAAACCATATCATACATATACTTATCACATACCATGAATACCACACATATACATAGCACATATACAAACCACACTGCATATATTCACACTATACACACCGTGCGTGCACTGCCCATACCACATATATGAACATACACATACACTCACTACACATCATAAACACCACACAAATATGACCATGTACTACAAACCTGTATATACACACATACCCCCACATACCATACATATCACATACTACACACAAAACAATAAATAAATGTAAAAGAAAGTTAAAATTATCCTAAAGGACACCTACTCACATTTGAAATTGAGATAAATATCAAACCAAGTTTAGTGTAGTATTTAAATATTTCATATATGGTAAAAACATTATTGACTAATTATCTAATATTTCAGTTTGTATTTTATGTGGCAAGCCTAATCCAATTATATAGAAAGAATTTCTATGCCATAGCCTCTCTTAAAACCCATCTGTAGCTCCCAGTGCCATTGGCCAAAGCTAGGACTTCAGACACACTGCGGGCCCTCTTCAGGAAGATGGATGAGACTTCAATGAGGTACTATAGAAATAGACAGAAAATTCCCAGCTTGGAGCCTCTGCTCACCAGTAAGGGGCTCAAGAAGTCCTGTGACGTGTGGGTTACCCCACCCCATTCACCTCATCGGTAGTGACAAGAACCAGCCCTGTCAGGCCCATGCTGGGAGCTGGTTCCTCTGGCTGTGGCTGGGCTGCCCGTGGGTTTTTCTGCAATCTTTTGCTTCTACACCCACCTATTCCCTTCACATACTTCAGCATGAAACTTTACGTTTGTGAGGAGTGGGGAGAATGACCAGCCTTGCCACAGTGCATGTGTGGCGGTCAGAGGATGGCCTCCAAGGGTTGGCTATGTCCATCGCCACCTGACTCTCTGAGATCAAACTCATAGCATGCTTTTACCCTAGCTGTGCTTCCTGCTGACCATAGCGTGTGGTTCAGGAGTCTCTGCTCCTCCCTCCCTCCTCTCTGTGAGAGGGAAACCTTTGACTTCAGATCAAAAGTACCCCTAAATCTATAGGGTACACAAGCTGTAGAACACAGAGCGTGCCCAAGAGTTTGTGGGGACACGCTCCTGCCTTACAGCAACCCAGCATCATAGACCTCAGGACAAAGGACAGGGGACAAAGACCTCTCTCTTCCTGCAGGCTGAGCAACAGACTCATGTGACACTTTCCTTCGGTGTGCTCACATTCACGTGTAGTTGGGAGGTGGCCTCAAAGGAGTGTGGCTCAGTTGGTGACAGGCTAGCTTAGCCCATCCAGAGTACCTCAAAAAAAAAGCTAGAGTCTCAGTCACCATCCCTGAGAGGGAACCCCGAAACCTTCCTGCATCACTTCCTCTTCGCCTTCCTCTTACTCGGAGCTGAGGAGGAGGTGGACTCCTGGCACCGACATCTTTCTGTAGGTGCACTGCATCAGCTGACTCTATCTCTGTCTTAGCTGCCAGGGGACAGGAACAGCTGGGTGGCACACTGCTGCTAAGACTGTCCTCCAGGAGACCAGGAGAGCTAGCAGCTGAACATCCTTGCCACGTGGGACCAGAGATGAAGGAGGCAGTTGCTTCCCTGTGAAACTTAAATGTTGTGAGCCAGGATGCCTTTGCCAGATCCTAGGTTGGCATCTCAGCAGCTGTGAGTGCGAGCAGGTCAGTCGAGCTCTCTACACCTCGGTTTTACCGTCTAAAACGGGAGAGCTGATAGCAGGTCAGAAAGGCCATACACTGCTCTCGCAGAAGACCCAAGTTCAGTTCCTAGGACACAGGGCAGGCAACTCACAGCCAGCCGTAACTCTAGCTCCCGAGGACCCAGTGCTTCCGGGCTCCGTGGGCACCTGCACTCACATGCACATAGCCCCACGCAGACATACACTACACACTTCACTTAAAATAATAAAAATACATTTTTTACTGGGAATAACGGCTCAGCGGGTCACCTCCAAGCCTGACAGCCTGAGTTCTATAGCCCGAATGAACTCACATGTTGCTTGAAGAGAAGCGACCCTCCCAAGCTGTTCTCTGGCCTCCCTTGTGTGCTGTGGCACGTGAGCCCACTTCACACCTCACACACACACACACACACACAAACACAATGTAAATAATTAACTATAACTATACAAATGGGAATGTCAGGGGAAGTTGTTGGTCTATGGAAGCTAACCAGTTAACCCAGCAACACAGATCCAGGACACAGTCCCGCTATCCAGCAGGGAGGCCTTTGGGTAGCCACAGACGACTGTGAGTGGACAGGTACCTTTGCCTGAGTGGAGCAAGCCCCTCTCTGAACAAGCCATGCAGCCACACAAGCAGCAGCCTGACTCCTCTTCCCACAGAGGGACCATCCTACACAAGCCGGGGTGTGTCCACCCCTCCCTGCCACTCCGTACCTCACTGCAAATACCACGTCCCCAGCCAAGTGTCCCCCTCCTAGGCATCCTTTGCCCTCTGGCTTCTGCCTCTTCATCTGCCCATTGTGGATTTCCCCTCTCTCTGTGCCACTGTGTCCCCGGCT